>NC_051433.1:5025887-5044332 GCF_001649575.2 Kryptolebias marmoratus
GGAGAAAAAAAAGGAACAAGAAATAAGAGCTTTAAAATATCCCACTATTCCGTTGGTGTGGTGTTTTCTAAAGCAGCTGTTATATGTTGAAAAACCATAAAATAAAATAAAAAGTTAATCATAGGTTTACTTACAGCAGGAGGCTTCTTGAGGCAGAAATCTACATCCAAATGTGCGCGAGCTCCATTCAGCTCTCCTCACCGTGAAATGTGCGTCCTTTCAGCTGCTTGAAGCCCTTTTTCTGAGGCCACACTCACTTGTTCCTGAATCTGAGAATATATGTCTGCAACTCACGAGGGAGAAAAAAAAAAGTCTAAAAATAAATAAATAACAACGGATTCAGTGCCGCTGAGGGAGCAGATGGACCGAGAGCTCCGCCTGCCTGACGGTCCATGAGATGCTCCAGAAACAGGCTACTTTCATCTGTTTTCTTTTATTATTATTTATATTATCATTTTATCTGGTTATTTCCTTTAGCTAAACATGTCAGGAACACAACTCTTTCATTTGTAAATGTCTATTTTAAAGCTCAGAATAAAAATGAACCCTAGATGAATGTCTGTCTCTGCTTTAAATTATCTGACAATATTTGCTTTTAAAATACTAATTTTATATGTTTACTTTAGAAAATGCACAATACAATTTATATTTGTATACCAAATTTGCCAGATATGTTATTATTAAAGTAAAGTGCTGTTCTCTTTATGCTCCAATAGGTGGCGCTGCAGGACATGCTTCAGAAATTTGTCACGTTAATCTTAGCATCAAGCAGCAAATACCTATTTTCTGGCTCATATTAGAGTTTTTTATGTAATTTTATTAGCTGCTATGTACTGGATTTTGTATTTTTTCCTGTAAAGTTAGCCCTGAACGTGTGTTTATTTGGACAGCCATTTCTTTGGCCCTTAAAGAGTTACCGTTTGTAATTTTTAACACCAAAAAGAGATTTTTTTTTTCTTTTTAAATCCATAAAGCATGTCAAAGCTGGTTCCGTTGGTTTTACATAGAACATATATATATATTCACTTTGAGCATTTAATGGGTTGCCTGACAAGAACATCAATGTTTAGCCTTGAAAGTTGAAAAGAAGGTCAAACATTTTTACTGAACACACTGAAGCTTCTGCTTCTGTCCCACCTTAACAAGGTTGTTTGCAAGTTTTGGCTGAAACCTGAGGTTAATGGGAGTGTCACAGAAATATGGTTTAAAACTAGTTAACGCAGTAAGATGGTGGCTAAAGGTCTTCTCTGCGTGTGGACAACAGAGGTGGACATCAACATGATGTCTTGAAAATACAGCTTAGTTGTGGAATTCATTGAAGCAAACCCAAATGGAACTTATTAAACTATTAAGCTCACTCGTTGTCCCACGGCGTACGGAAATCTAAAAGTGACACAATTTGTGTGCTTTGAAATACCTGGTGGCGCCGTTGATTATGCCACCTGGTGTTTATTAAGCATGATGAGGCTCAATAAAAGCGCCACCAGGTGTTTATGAAGCTCCATCTGGCATTCAAACGTTGTCATGCCACTGAGTTAATGACATTTTGGCTCCGTTTGCCTCAGGGTGAGCAATAAACTGTAGGATCTGCTATCTGCTTTTCTTCACAACAAAAAAATAACCAGGCATTTTTAATCCACACTTGTCCTTCGTTGTTGTGGCAGCCTGGACTTTAGAGATCTGTGATTGGTCAGGTTTTGTGGTTCTATTGTGTCTGGCCTAATTTACAACATTCTCAGAGTCTTTGCTTTGAAAAAAAAAAAATTCTTTTGTCAATATTAAAAAGGAAATATTGTTTGGAGAATAATCCAGACATGGTCACTACAACAAGAACATCCTGTGCTGACAGATACTTACCATTAATGTCACCACATTCTTTCATTACATGCATTAGTCTTGTTTTAGTTTTGTTCTATTTACATTTTTTTTATTATTTCATTGTTATTTGCTATTTAAATTGTTAAAACCTGATAAATATTCACAAAGAAATAAAAAGATTGTCATTGTTTAAGCTTTTAGGATGCATATTTTAGTGAACAGTTTTCATTTTGCACGTTCAGCAACTATTAAAGTTAAGTAATCACTTTAAATTGTGTTCTTGGGGGCTTTAGAGACGATTTGTCTCAATTAAAAAATCTCTGGAAAATAAAAGTAAAACAAGTTAAAACACAACCACATACTTTGAATAAATGAGGGGAAGTCTCAGGCAGACGATCTTAAGCTGTAATCTACATTTAAATAGTGCTTTTTATGAAGGACTGTTCTGTGGGTTTGACCCAGTGAAAACTATTTAAACGTCAATATGTGAATTAGAGGAACCGACAACTAAACAGATTAGGCTACACACACCAAACTTTACTTTACTTTGCAGTCATCATATCCTTTTTGCTTCATTGTCAAATAATTTGTAAATCTATATGTTATTTATGTCAAAGTTAGCAGAAACATTCATACTGGGTGGTTATTGCTCATATAAACCGAATGACAGGGAATGTTTGTCAGGTTGTTTTCGTCAGTAAATTTTGTCTCTTTTTATTATTTAATCTGTGTGACATCCTCTCCATTTGCTTCAGGTGTTAGTTTTCCAGGTAAGGTGGGAGTGGTTTCCATCAGGTGCTTTCTGGGAACACCTGGGTGTAATGTTTCCAGCTGCTCCATGGCTGCAGGGGAGCTGGCGCCTGAGACGGGGGACACCCTGGACAGGTCACAAGTCCTGGTTTACTTCTGATTATTTTAATGGCCTTCTGTGTTGTGAACTCTGATTGATTTATTGTTGTTTATAAGAGCTTGTATTCTATTTTATTTGTTTGTTTCTAGCTGGTGGTTTTGTTTCTGAGTTTGTTTTTGGCCTGTTGTATTTTTTAGCTGTCTTCAGCCTGTCCATCCTTGTCACTGACGGTCATTTTTTCCTTTCTGTTGCATTCCTTCTCAGTTCTCCTGCAGCCATTCCAGTAATTTGTACTCATTGATCTTCTCATTTGTCGAGTCCTTTATTGTTTTCTGAATTACCACCGGTCTCAGTAAAGCTTTTTGTTTGTTTTCTTTGTCATTAATGGTTTCCCGACTTCTGGGCCACCATTGTTTTTGTTAATTGTTCAGTTTCTTTCTCCGCCTGCCTCTCTTCTCTCTTACTTCTCATTATAAAACAAGTAGGGTCAAGCTTCTTTTTTTTTTTCCTTTTCTCAGATCTTCAAGCCATGACTTGAAAAGACTACAGGGGATGTTGCCAACTGTTGTTCCTTACCTTAACTGCTTCCCTTGAGAAATTAATTACCAAGCAGCCAGTTTAAAGACAGACACACACTACCTCTCTCCTGGATTACATCATCCATTTAATCATTTTAGAGAGCAAAGTGTTTCATTGTTCTGAATATACACTGAGTCATATAAACAATACAAGCATATTAGGAAGTTCACGCGGCCTGATATAAACTCTGACACAGTCTGATACCCACCAATGATCTTTAAATATATAATGCATAAGATAAAACAGGAATAAAGTGCAAAAATTCACCAAAAGGAACAAATCTAAAATCTGAATCAGCATGTCTGAAGTGGCTCCTGATGTCCTGATGAAGCAGAGGAGTAAAACTTAGGTCCCTGTCCCCCATCAAGTCAAAACGAGTTTGTTTGCCTCTGGTTTTAAATTTTCTGAAAACAGAAGGCGTTACCACGCAGGCCCGACTGGTTTCCTAAATGTGGCCAAAAGTTTCCATTTTCCTCAGGTTCAGTTTCAGCTGAATGTGACGGACATTCAGAGGGTTTGAATACATATTGTGCCTTTTTTTCCCATCATAATCATTATTTTCTGACAATTAAATAAAAATGAGACTTCTTTAGGTTTTCATTAATAAGGCTTTATATTTAATAAAGCATTGTTCAGATATGTGTTGGCTTTTAAACAGACAATATTGATTTACTTTAGAGTTTTAGAAAAGTTATATTTCTTATAAATCCATAATTACTGAAGAAGACAAACCTTCACCTTGCCATAACCTCTCATTGTTTTATTTTTATCAAATAATATGAAGTTGTTTTGTAAAATGTTTCATTTTCTTTATACGGAAAGACTATTTTTATTTTTTCTAAATATTTGACCCAAACTTTGAGCACTACAAGGTTTTAATAGGTTTTAATTTGAATTTATGACTTGCATCAACTGTTGGTATTTTCCCATAAACTCCACTTTTACTGTTGTTCTGTCACACATTGTCAATAAACTTTTCCAACAATTGTCCTTGCCTGTATTTTACTGTAAATTCAACAGTTTTTACTATACTGTCATTTATTGTTTTTGTAGTATTTCCTGTTAAACTACAGCATCTGTAGCTGACAGTATTTTTGCTGTTTATGTAACAATTTTCACAGCACTGTGTCAAACACTGTGCAGCGGATTTTACGGTGAGATTTTGGCAACACAGCTTCTGGTAATTTACGGTAAATTTTTAAAATAAAACTTTTATTTTGTTTGTTATTAACTTTACGGCATTCTCATCTTTTTAGGTTGTTTACCAAAAGCAGATTTAAAGTGAATATATCTGTTCATAATTTTAGGTTTTAAGAAAAATGATACCGTATAGTTTTATTTTTTTTATCATACTGTTATACTTCATACAATAAAGATTTCTGGCAACCACAGCTACCAGTATGTTACTGTAAGTACAGTAAGAGACGAATGAAACTTTAAGCAATATTGGATTTCAGAGCCGTATGTTTACGAGGCTGAACGTTGCATCAGTTGATTAACACCAAAAAGGTCACAGGTTCAACTCCCAGCTGTGTACGGTTTGCACATTCTCCCCATGCGTGTGCATGGGGCTTTTTCCAGGTAATCTGGTTTCTATGGAGACAATGTAGAACATCAAAGATTTTGCGCTTCTAATCATCTCACTTTTACATAAATTTTTATTAGTTTTGTTTGATATAATTTAGTCAAAAAAGGCACAATTATAACAGAAAACACAGGTTTATTGATTATGACATAAATAGTTCCTGAACAAAATAAGAGAGGATATTTTAATTTATTTTTGTGGGTATGAAAAATGTTTGGTATGAAAACAAATCCAAAGATATGTTTTGTCAAATAAACATTCATTCATTCATAAGCAGATTTACATTGCCTTTGGTTCATCACAGAAATTGTTTTTCTAATCGTTTCCTGAGATCTCATGATGGTCACGAGTGATGGTTTTGAGGCTTTTGAGGTAGCTTCTTGTCATTTTACAATAAAATAAGGAACCAGCGTGGTTTATAGTAATGTACATATTACTCACAAATCTTAAAATCATTAAGATTCAAATTCAAATTTCCATTAAGGTTTGAAATCTATGTTTTTGTCAAAACAGTTTTTTTTAAATCAATGCATTGGGAGAGTTTTTGAATTTTCAACTTTCGCTAATTTTGCTGAGATATTTACTCAAATAAAAGCTGTACCATTGTTTTACACAATGGTTTAAAAATTTTACTTTTAAAAAGGAACTTTTTAGTTGTTCTGGAAAGAAACGTTTGAGTAACAAGATGGTAATTGTTCCTCTGATTTGACTTTTTTTTTAATCACTTCTTAAGACTGTGACCAATGATTTGTGAAAAAAACAAACTGAAATCTTTTTTTACACGGTACAACGAAGAAACAACTTGAAGCAAAAATGTAAATTAGGCAACAAGTTTGCATTCAGGTCAACAGATCAGCCCCGTTCATTTGCAACCAACAAGAATCTGGCTATCAGTTTCTGCTGAAAACATCTTGTTTTAATGTTATTATTAAAATTTTACTGTATAAATCTTAAATATTTGTGTAGTGCATTTTAAATTCCTTGAGTGTTTGTGCATTTATAAATAAATTATAAACAAGAACATGTTCTTCCAGTGGTCCCATAACAAGAACAACCCAGAGAAACTTTACAATGAAAACAATGAAAACAATAAAAACCACAAAGTGAGAGACTAGTTAAAACATATCAGGAGGGAAAAGTGTTTGGAGGAGATCAACACAGAAGCTGAGCGACTGCGAGAAGAGTTGCGATGCTTGAGAGGACTGGTTGTAACCCGACGGTTCCACTACGAGTGGACGTACAGTGGTCCCGGTTTTGGCCGATACAGGCTGCGTATGCCATGACGTGGGGGATGTAGTTCTGCTCCTGGACCCCATGTAGCAGGTGAGCCATGGGCCCCTTGGCAAACACAGCCACATCATCTCCTGCATGACTCTCTGAAGTCAAAGGTACAGCTGACTGGGCCTGGTAGTTGTCTTCCACTGAAAGGAAAAGAAATGGAAAGTCTTTAATCTTACAGTTTTGCTCTTCCCTTAAAAATAAAAGTTTAACTATGGTGAGTTGATTTTTCATTACAAATAAAATGCACTCACTGTAGTTAATAGTAGAAACATTCTCCCTCGTTCCGTTGACCATTTTGTAACCAGGTCCGTTTCCATATAAAATGGAAGTGAAAGGCTTCTGGTCAATATCACTCACCATGGAGGCCAGACCTGCAGATAAACCATTTATCATTGTAACCAGAACCAAAATGAAAGCTTAAATCCAGTGCATCTAATCAATCACTATAAAAGGTATACATCTTGTAGTATTCATACCAAATATTGAATTTCCTCTGCGTATGTAGCCTCCGAAGGTGAACACATGAGAGTGGTCAGCAGTAACTACAGTCAGTGTATCGTAGACGCTGGTCAGGAGTCCAGCCCGTCCGATGGCCCGGTCCATTTCCACAGCTTCATGCAGAGCTTTCTTGGCCTTGCTCTCGTGGTGTCCGTGGTCAATACGTCCCCCTGTAAAAGGATTATTCTTAATTAAATGTTACAAGCAAAGCAGTTTAATTCCACCTCTTATTTGTAGACTTAACCCTGCTCAATTTCTCGCCTCCACTAACTCACTGATTGAAGTTGGCAGACTTGCCCGCTTTTCAGAAAAAATAAATTACAAAAGTTGTGAAAATTCCCTCAACCCCTGATGGGTTTTGTGTTTGGTGTGATAGAGTTTTGTGTGTCATGTACAACGTTTTAGCAGCTGAGCATTAATTGGTAAATTTATACTAAAATGATGAACTTACACATTTAGGAAGCATTATTTTTAACAGCAGAGTATCCCTTTGACTTTGACTTTAATAAGAATTTTTGAAAGAAACAGTTCTACAAGTCACATACTTCTGAGGTTTTCAGTTTCAATTTTACACATTTAATAAGTTTAAAAATAAATGACACTATAAGAGTCCAACAAAACGCTTATCTTTATTTTTTTTCCCCACAGATGAATGTTCACTGGTGAAACTCAGCTCAGGTACCGAAGAAATAATCTCACCCTCTACAAGCAGGTAAAATCCTTCCTGGTTCTTCTTTAGGATCTTTATGGCTACGTCGACCATTTCTGTCAGGGAGGGATCGGTTTCAGTGTTCCTGTCCAATTCATAAGTCATATCTGAAGGTTCAAAAATACCTGGAATAACAGCACCAACAGAGCATAGAGGAACTGCATATTAAACACAGGAAATCTGCACCAACAAATGTAAAAACTCTTCATTTACACTTCAATGAGAGCTTCATAACGACACGAAGACTTACCCAGTAAGTAATCCACATCGTTTGGGTTCAGAGAAAGCAGCTGTGACTTGTTCCATACATAATGGCCTTTCTAGCAAAAAAAAAAGACTCATTACGCTCGAGACACTTTGAACTTCAAAATATGAAAATGCAATTAGGTTGATAAAAAGGAAGCAAGAACACAAAAGGAGAAAAGACGAGGAATTAGAAAAAAAGTACCTTATCCTTCATCCTGTCTGTCCACTCCTGCACCAGGTTTCTCCCGTCTTTCCGCGTGCCGTTGTTATACGTTTTAGTAGGATATTCTACATCTGGCGTGTTTTGAGGGAACAAATATTTTCTCCCTCCTCCCATAACAACCTGAAAAGACACAAAGTGGAAAACTTATCATTTTAATCAAATAAGCAAAAACAGAAAAACAAAAATTGAGACAATTAGACAAAGTTTCAGGTGTGTGCAGTGTGTCAAAGGTTTGTAGAAATATTTCAGATGATTAAAAGCTTCAATGATACCAAGTTTGTTGGTGAATCGGTTATGAAAACATCTGTGGAAATTCTGACTCACATCAATGTTGGGAATGTTTTCAATCAGCTGCCTCGCGATATCTTTGCATCCGGCCTGCAGAGCTTCAGCTGGCATCTCGTTGTCGGAGTACCAGTCTCTGTCCACGGAGTGAGCGTAAGCAGCGCTTGGTGTTGCGTGGACGACCCGCGTTGTTGTCACGATTCCCACAGACTTTCCTGGAATAAATACACAAAACAGATGTCTAAGCTAGGGTTGAGGTACAGATTTCAGGTTAGTTCCAAACATTTTACTACAGTCTTATCCATTTTGTATTCAGTGTCCTTTTATTGGGTTTTTAAGAACAATACAAAGCTAATTTGTGCTAATAATGCTAACTCATATTGCTTTATTATCAGTTTTAGCTAAAACAATATGCATATGTTTATGTTCTGTCCAATCTTGGCTCTGGAGGTCCACTATCCTGCATATTTTAGGTGTTTCTCTGCTGTGACACACCTGATGAAAAGCAGGAAAACTACTAAAACATGTAGAGTGGCCTTCCAAGACCAGGACTGGACACCGCTGCTGTACACCCAAGTTTAAATACCACAAGTGTTTTAAATAAAAATAGCTTTATCATAAAGTAGCAAAAAAAGTATCTGACGAAATGTAAAGCACATTTAACTGCTTTGTAGCGTATATGATATCTGCCTATAATGTTCACAGGTTGTTTTGTTTTTTAATAGCAACCCATAAAATCACATATTCTCCTGTAACAAACACACACACACATCTTGACCTTCACCCAGCTCAAAGCAACTTTATATGTGTAGCTTCTTTAAACTAAAGGGCAACTTTAAGTGCTTTACAGAGCAAAAGCAAATCAAGCACCAGTGTAAAGGTTGAACAATAAATAAAAGAAAACACAAACCTAACTTACAGGAATCACTAGTCTGCTGAAAATCGATTATGCTCCATCCTTAGTTCTGTCTCTTTCTTGTTTCTTGCTTCATTACTTTGTTGTTGGGTTACATCACGTTCAAGCAGCAGGCTACATAATCTTAGAACATTGAAAGCACCTACTTTAAAAATAAATCAAATTGAAAAACATATGTTGTTAGCTTCCACATTTTGGATCTAAGCTATCTGAGATCTACAGCATTTCTCTGTTTTCCCCATCAGACATCAATAAGAAGGTCAATTTAAAGTCTTTATCAGTTAAATTATTGCTACATATAAAGGAGATATTTAGCCCTGACTTTAGTTTGGTACACATATCTGTTCATGGCTCATTTTAGATATTTTGAATCCAGATTGAACACCTTTTATTGTACTTACAGTAACAAGTAGGACTCATGTGTAGTAGCATTATGTTTTCTGCTTCTACACCTAATTGGAACCACTTTTATACCAACAGAGAGACAAACACCTTTTTAGTTATGAAGAGAAGAGTCAGTGTGACGAACACCAAGACCAAGTTTGAGAATTATTTCCAAATGAATAGTTCTGATCTGTCTGAAAAAGCAAATTTCACTTCCAAATTACTATTTTAGTTCGAAAGTTCAAAAAGCTGAAAATGCAAATGAGCAAAGAGGAAAAATATGTCTACAGAACACTTCAAAGTCGGCGCTTTAAGCAATCGAGTCACTGCAGTTCCTTCTCCCTTCTTACATTATCTACAGAAATAATTGGATTCCTCTCACATGAAACTTGATCATTTGAATATAAATGTCCTGAAATGTCCTGGGTCATGTTTATTTGGTGTCTCTTCACCTGCATCCTTGGCCCATCTGAGGATGGAGGTGACTTCGTTGCCCTTTGTGGTGCTACACTGGGAGCGAACAGCAGCTGCACTCACTCCCACTGTGCCCTCGTTGGCTTTAACCCCACAGAGGAAAGCTGTGGCTGTTCCAGCACTGTCTGGCACCTGTGCATCAGTGTTGTATGTCTGCAGAGACACAAGATATGAACACGTTAGTATTGTTTCCAATCATTATGAGATGCTTTTGATTGCTTTGAAACTTGACTAAATATTGCATTTACTAGACGTACAAAAGGACCATGCAGAACACTGAGCCAAAATACAATAAAACACTTTAAGAAGCACAAAAGGTAGTGCATAAGATCAACTTTTAATGTTTTTTAACTTCATGTCTATTGGTGTAGCTCTAAGCCACTAATAAGTTCATAAATATTTAATTGTATGCATATAAGTTTATTATGCCAACCATTTAACAGTCAGTTAATGTACTTTTAATGGTATTTATTAGGTATAAAAAATCAATTTCAAACATTACTAGGCTAAATGAGTTTTTGTACTGTTAATCAAAACTACAATGTTACACAATACTAAACAGGGCAGTGGCTATTTGCTCTATTTTCTAACCTTAAATAATTAATAATTCAACCGTTTAGTTCGTTTTCTAAGAGCTTCTTTGCATTCGTTGAAACCACCTAATTTTATAGTGTGTGGGTTTGCAACAGTAATAAGTAACTTTTTTAAAAAACTTGTTACTCTTTAGCCATCTCACAGCCACCAGTAAGAAAGTTCTGTCAAAGTTCACACTTTTGGGTTTTTTTTTTGTGGTTGTTTGTTTTTCTTTGTTGATTTATTTGAGGGTTATTTTGCTTAGTTTTGTGCTGTTTGAGCTGCTCCTTCCAGATTCTATTTCTATACAATCAGATAATTGGATTGTGTTATTCTATCTTTTTTGCTGATAATGATAGTAAGACAGATTATAAGGTCATATGAGGCTTTAGTCACTGATGTTTCACAAAGTTTACTCATTGCAACATCTTTTTTTATCAGATCTGTTACGAAATACATTAGTGACTACAGCAAAATCAATATAATCTCCTGCATAATGTAATAATATATACCTTAGCCAAAGAGACAAAGGGGAACTTGTCCATTTCCAGCACTGTCTCCTCTCCACTCTGTCCGTTCAGCTGACCCTTCAGTATTCGAGCCGCCGTCACAGTTGGGACTCCCATCCCTAAACACAAAAAGCAGGTCGACTTTAAAGATTGATTTTGCCTCAGCGGGGACAGAAAGTGTCCAACCTCACGGTGCTAAACATTAAAGCTTTTCATTCTCCGTTTTATTGTTCTCTGTTTGCAACAAAGGCACATGATAGAGGGATTGAGCATACTTAAATCAAGACATGTTCACACAACTTTAAGGTGAAAAGAAGGGGTATAACTTTGTAAATGTGCTGAATGATTCTAGTTTTTCATGACTTTTGGATTTATATTTCTAACCTGACTCCCTTAAATAGACTAAAGTATGCTAATACAACAAACTGTTGTAAATGTTCTTCTGCTAAAACAAAAAAAGTATCTCTAAATCCAGATTCAGTTTATTTTATTTGCTGCTGTTGAAGACTTTCACTCATATTTTAAGTTGTTGATCAAATATGAGGCTCAGAGCAGGAGAATAAACAATATTTTCCTCAGTATTCTGTAAATGGGCTAACATGAGCATGAACACAAGAATATGAAAGAATGTCATGCTGGGTGAGCAGGGCAGAAAGAAAGCAGAGGCCCGATGGAGGATAAAGGTTTTTGTGGAAACAGTAAGCGTCCCAACACACACAGAAGCGCAGCGATCTGATGGCAGCACGGCAGTTTCGCCTGCTGCTGTTCATTCACTTCAGGTTAGAAAACTTCTGAAAAATCTCACGTGTCTCCTGTATTGATGTGTTTGTTTGTTTTTCTTAAATTTAGAGGAACACAAAGCTAATCTTAAACCAAAATGTTTCTGTTTCTCCCATCCCACTTTACTTCATGTTTGAAAACTTTTCTATCTTTACACCATAAATATGAAAGTAATTTCACTCCTTACCATCACCAAGAAAGAGGATGAGATTCTTTGCTGTGTTTTTATTGAGATTTTGCACTGTCAAAGCAGACTTTAGGGTCTGCTGAGCCATCGTATTCCAAAACTTGGGATCTTTTTCTTGTTCTGGTTTAAAAAAAGCAAACAGATCCGGTTAGATTTTGATTGTTTCGTAAAACAATTGGAAGGTTTGAATGTAAATGAGAGGAATTCTGTCAAAGAGTAATAAATCTGACTATCAAAAGTCTAACTATTCAGTGATTCCAGGAACTCAAAACAAATATTTAATACATTCTCAAACATCAGGTCAAACAGGATGTTTCAAGACTTTACTCAGAATTAAAAGAAAAAAAGCGAAAAAATAAGGCATTCTCTACAGCTGATAATCATCAGAATAATTCCCCTTAAGCTCTTAGCTGCTATTTAAAACTTAAAAGGCCTTCTCCAGTTCAGTCAGTAACAATGCCACTAATTCAAAAGGCCACATAGAAAAGTCTTCGGCTTCAAGGAAAACAGATGCTTTGCATAGTTCTGAATTACCAAACTTTAACTCACCAAGCCAGAAAAAGTTACCAAAAAGACTTTACTCCATCTAAGTAAGACTGTAAGTAAAAGAGTAAATAATAACAACAATGATAATGATCTTATTGCGTTTTGTGAAATGTTTGATCAAGTACCCATGTAAATTAATGAAACTGAAACACAAATCCACCCAGGAAACTCCAGGGATGAAGAGGTAATTAATTGAAAAATAGATTCTTGTTAAAGCTTGAACTACAACAATGTCACAGCAGCATAACTCTGGGTGAAATACTACAGTTCAAATGTTTGTCAAAGTTAGAAGTTTTCTGAAAAACATGCTAAACTTTCTTGAAAGCGTAGAAGCATGCTCCTGTTTGCATCTGATGACAAGCTATAAACAGCTGGGGATATTTGTTTTTTTTTTTCTGCACATTAACTCACCTGGGAATGGCGGCGTTCCCAGACTTCCTGAGATAAAACAGGAGCAAGCGATGAGCAGGCCGAACACCTTCATGCTGTGGTCTGACTGTGGCTGATGCGTAACTCTAGACAACCATAAGATGCTACTTTGAGAAGCTGAGGGATCCCGTCTGCAGTCGAGTCAAAGCTGCAAGAGAAGAAGAACACACACCAGTAATGAAATGTCATTTTTTTCATTCGCTGACTCTGATAAACTTTTTTAATATGTATTTACTCCTTGATGATTTGACTAACCACACAGATTAAGCTCAATGTGTCACATAGGATGTTAAAGACATGTTATCATATTTTAGTTATATTTATTTTTATGATGACAAACTTCAAGGCTTGTGACTTAGTTCATTTATTCTGTTATGACCACTGTAGCCAGATTCTTTGTTTAACACTCATAGAGCACACAAGCAATGCTTTGAGTTTATGTAATATTTAGCAAACAAATTTAAAGTCTCTTGTCATGTTTAGTAGACAGAATAGGACAGAATGATGCAGACTGGCATGAAGGATCCGAGTGAACAAAAGATTTAATAATGAAAACCAAACAAGCTGGAGAGAGAGAGAACTGTCTACAAAAGATGACTCACAAAAACAAAAGGCTGACATGGCAGCAACTATGCAGAAAAAAAATCACAAGAAAACTTAGAAAGTACAGCATTTACAAGAACACAACCAGTGTGTCTGGACAAAGATGGAAGGAAAGCCAGGACTTTTAACGGACTGGGAGTGGTGAGATAAGTGGCAACAGGTGTGAGTGGGCGGAGCAGACCTGACTGAAGAGAAATATGCTGGTGGCCCAGGGAAACACAGGAAGTAACAGAAAATAAACTTGATAACAAAAGGAAAAAGACCCAAAACACAAGAAAAACGCAGATTCTGACACCTAAAACCATGTCTGGATTGTAAAATAAGACTTAAGAGAGAAGCAGATAAATTAGGATTATTATTACCATCTGTATCCATCTAATCAAAGCTGCATAAATACAGATATGTCTTTGAATTGTTTCTGTCAGAAGTCAAAACATCCCTGAAACCCAAACAAAGTTTACAAGACAAATAAAAGGAGAGCTTTGTAAAGTTAAACTTGAGGCCTCAATGCAAACAGTAGTAGTCACAAATTCCTTGTGCTTATAGTCAAGGTCATTTTAATGGGATTGAGCTCCAGAGCTGTGAGAGGTTTAAGAGCCATAACAAAGCTGATTAACACCAAATGATTGACTGCTCACATCCACTTGTGAAAAGAAAAAATAAGATTATACATGAGAGTAAAGAATTATATGATTTGATTCTTGTTTTCTTGTTGTTTATTGATCTGATTGTAACTAAAAAAGAGTCAGCACTTCTAGAAATCTACCTTAAACTAGGCAGAAACTGCCAGGATCCATCTGGCAGATCCATCTGTGAAAGAAAGGTCCAGCACCAACCCGGCAGATGTTGATGGTAAAGCACTGAGCTGCTTCCTTTTACCATTCTTCAGATGGAGCATGTCAGTGCTGTCGCTGCTTCAAAACTGTCCAGGTCCCCCCAGAGGAAGTGACCCGGCCAGTCTGCAGGTGAAATAGCAGAGAAGAGCCAGAACTGCCACCATCAGAGCCCCAGTCAGCACAGTGGTCACAACCACATGAAGCCCTTCTTCAGACATGCTCTCACAAAGCATTCAGCTGCTCCACTGTGTCCAAACTCGTGCCAAATGGGGTAAAGGTTTCCGGTGCCACCAGCTTCCCCCTCACTCTGCTCTTCAGCGAGCTGCTGTTGAAGCCTGAGGCAGCTCCTACTAAATGTGTCACTCCAGCAGGTAGTTGCTCCAACACATGGATTAGGCTGTTTGTTCTCATCAGAGTGGTTGGGTGAACAGATGAGGGCTTATACCTTCAAATAGCTTTGTCAGAATGACAGCGTCTCATTCAGACTTGCCAAGGACACCAAACCCTGTCCCCAGTCTTAAATGGGCAACTTGTTTAGCCCCTCACACCATCCAACCTCCTGCATGCACAGAATAACTAAAACTGAAACTGACTTCAGATCGCACAGATGGAGACAGAACCGATTTTTTTTTTTGCCAGCTCCTTGGGGCTTTAGGTGGAAAATATAAATGAAAAGAAAAGACTTTGAATGAACTGCATTCCCAAATCCTGCAACAAAAGAATTAAAATAGACTAATGTGGTCTGACGGCATCGAGTTATGTTGAGAAATGAAGGAATTGCAGCCATTTTGGTCAAACCTTGAGTAATGCAATATGTCACATGATCTGTTAGCACTTGAAGCATGTGTTGTGAATGACTGACAGCTACCACACCAAATTGTAGCTCGATATCTGTAAAATTCAGTGAGGTATAGCCATTTTTGTGAAAGCTAAGACTGGTTAAATATGGTGGCTACTTTGAAGAGGGTTAAATCTAAAATGTAATCAGTTGTAGATGTACAGCCAATGATTACATTCTTGGAGTTTCATAAATATTCGTGGAGTGGTTTATAAGATATTTTACTAACAAACAAACAAGGTTTACGTCAGCAGATAATGTCAAGGCTTTAGGCTAAGATGTTACACAATCTGTTGTTGTCAGAATAGGAGTTGGGGAAAATACTTCAACATCTGCAAAACTAACTGAGTTACAGCTATTTTTGTGTGTTCTAAGTTGGCTGAGGTGGCCATCTTGAATTGGGTTTCCTTCAAAAGTGAATGAGTTGTAAATGAACACCCATTAAATCTTTTTTTTAAGTTTTATTTAAATTAATTAATTGGTTAAATAAATATGTTGCTAACAGTCAGACAGAGTTGACTGCAATGGTTCAGATCATAAGTTGGGAATCAGTCTCAGCTACTACCACACCAAATGTAAACTCAGTATCTGTAAAATTAACTGAATATTTTTAACCTTTTTTTTTGACTGAGTATGACCATTTCTGTGTTTGCTAAGTTTGCTTTGCTGTGGCGGCCATCTTAAATCGGTTTCACTCCAGAAGGTAATCAGGTATAAACATCAACCTCATAATTACCTTCTAAAAGTTTCATTAAAATCCGTTCAGTGATTCACGAGATATTTTGGTAACAGTACAGACAAACTCACGCGCACACAAAGGTAAACAGACACGGGCAAAAAACATCATCGCTCGCCTCCTAAGGAGAAGGAAATTAATGTGGATAAACCTGAGGTTGTTTCTTGTTTCTGCACAAATAATAATAATAATAATAATAATAATAATAATAATAATAATAATAATAATAATAATAATAATAATAAGGATGAATTAACTGGGTGCAGTTTTGAGGGTGCATGCAAAAAGGAGGCAAAAAGTAAAAAATATATAATTTATCCCGATCTTTCCTAAAGCAACCTGTTCTGTGTTGAAACAAACAAAAAGTTCATCCCAGTTTTACTCACAGCAAGAGGCAGAAATCTGCATCCAAACGTGGCGAGGTCCTTCCGGCTCTCCGCACCTTGAAGAAATGCGCGTCCTTCCCGCAGCCTTCAGCCCTTTTTATCAGGCCACCCTCACTTGTTCTGAGGATAACGGTCTGCAGCCCACCAGGGAGGAAACAAAAAGTCTTAGAAATAAGATTTACTGCCGCGGAGGGAGCAGGTGGACCGAGAGCTCCGCCTGCCTGACGGTCCGTGAGGTGCTACTGACAGGTGATAGTGTAACAAACACTGATGGAGGGGCTCTAGACATCATTCCAGTTCTGAATTTTCCGTGACAACACATAGCTATAATATATGATTATATAGGTTTCATTTCCCTCTCCTCTGAACGTAGGAGGTGACAGAAATGCTTCGCCAGACTCATTAAAAGACCAAATCAGTAATATTAGTAATATTAGAACAAGACAATCTGCTGCAGTTTTAAAGCAACACAATTTAAATTATGATCTTGACATTTGATAGTAGCTACCCTTTTTATCTTTTAACACAAATTAAATAATTCTAGAGTTTATAAATGTATTTTTAAAAACCAGCAGTTTAGCACAAATCTGCTCATTTACCTCACTCTTGCTTGAAATGATTAGATAGATAGATAGATAGATAGATAGATAGATAGATAGATAGATAGATAGATAGATAGATAGATAGATAGATAGATAGATAGATAGATAGATTTAAAAAGACATTATACATTTTGTATTTAAAAAATTTTTTTGCCAAATATGTTTTGAGATAACTTGCTGTTCTCTATATATTCCTTTAGATGTCGCTGCAGGACATGTTTCGAGTTGAAACTTGTATTTATGCAGCAAGAAGGTTTTTGACTTTTATAACTTCATTTGATTTCTTAAAAAAATCTAATTTTATTTTATTAGCTGATGTGTAGCCTACTAGATATTGCAAACCAACCCTTCAAAAAAAAAAAAAAAAAGGACGCCTAAACATCTTTATTTGGACAGCTTTTTCTTTGGCCATTATGTAGTTCAAACCATTTGTCTTTTTAACACCACTAGGAATTGATATTTTAATGTGTAAAGCATGTCAAAGCGTTTCCATTGATTTTAAATACAGCTTATCCTATATTTTCTTGGAGCACTTAATGGACTGCCTGACTAGAACATCAATATTTAGCCTGATAGTTGAAGCAGAGCCCGGAAGCTCAATGAGGAGCTTTAACTGAGCTCACTGCAGCTTCTGCCCCTCTCTCTAACTTGATCGAGTTTCTCTAAGAGTTTTTATGGAAACCCATTTCAGCCACTCTGATAGGAAAAAAGAAATAAAAAAAATATTAAAGGTCATAATTATGAGATATAATGTTAAAATGATAACTTCTCTAACATCTCATAACTGTGAAATACTATCTCCAAATTATGACTCAGCATCTCACCATTTTAATATTATGAGATATTATCTCAAAATTATTACTATGTTTCTCACAATTTTGACTTAGCAGCTCATTAGTCTGATTTAGTGTTTCATAGTTACAATATAACTTCCCAGAATTATGTGATCTATCTCATAATTATAACTAACATCTCATTTTTATAACTTAGCATGACAAATATATGACTCAGCATCTAGATATGATTTAGCATCTCATTATTATGAAGTATTATATCATAATTCTTTGTATCTTTAATGACCTAGTATCTTTTATAACTATGAGACTATCTCATAATTATGATTTATTTTCAATTTTATGACCATCTCATTATCATGAGTTAACAACTGAAGATTTTGACTTCATATCTCACATCTATGACCTAACATCTCATAAAATATGAGCTGGGCTACTATCTCAAAGTTTTGACTTTGATAGTAGTAAATATGAGATGCTAAGTCATAATTTTGGGATAGTATTGCATAACTGTGTGACGATGTGATGCTATGTCATAATATTGAGCTAATAAGTTATACCTCTGAGATAGTATTTCATTTCTGTGAGTTAGTTTTTTGTTTATGTTTGTTTGTTTGTTTCCGGTGTCTGAAATGGGCTTCTATACAATACGACTTCCGGAGCGAAGAGGCTTTTCGGCGGGCGGTGAACTCTCTTGACAGAGAAGCGCCGTTGCTCTTTGGTTGTTGTAGCTGAAGCCGTGTCCCCCTCCCCTCCCCTCCCCTCCCCTCCCCTCGCC
>NC_051433.1:5044507-5046962 GCF_001649575.2 Kryptolebias marmoratus
CCCTCCGCCTCGCCCCCCGGTCAGAAAGCTCTCAGGAGTCACGGCAGTGACGGCGCACCGAGTGACAGCAGGGTAAGAACATGTCCTCTGCCTTTTCACGATGCATTTTAACTAAAGCTTTACGCGTTAAAATCCTCTCATCTGGAATGACACGCCACATGTGAGAAGTAGCGCTCCTTGATTTGGCCACAGAACTGTGCCAGATGGAGGAGAGGACGCGTTTTATGGGCAACTTGGTTACAAATCTAGTTAAAAATGAAAATGTGTACAGAAACTTGCAGGAAGTTCAGTAACCTTGTATTTTTTGTCTTTACATCTCAGTTATATTCAACTGGAAACCTTATTTTTTTTTTGTCCCCCATTATAAATTGTGGTTTTGCGTTGTATTATTTTTGACATATGCATTCATTTTGTATTGATTTTCATTTCCTCTGTAATGATAGTTCCTTCTGATTAGTTGAAGTAATCAGGAACTGTGTTCACAGACTCAGGGGGTTGTTTTATGACTCATGCAGCCCACATCATATCACACATCGATCATTTAACAGCCTCAGTCATTTTCAATGACCCATTTGGTGACACTTTATCCTCCAATCCACCAGCTGCAGCCACAACACAGCTGCATGTTTGCTTTGCATTATGTTATGGCCAGGCAGCAGAGATGGGTTAATATTTACTTTGAGGGTCAAAATGTTAGCTTGGATCGATGCAGACTGAATAAGCTTCATGTGTTTTTTTTTTGAGGAAATTGAAAGAAGCCTGTTGAAAATCCCTTAGAGACACACTAACCTTCCAAAGAAGCTGTCATCAGTAGCAGATGGAACATTTCATGTGCTTTTTTTTTGTCTTTTTTGTTTTTCTGACACTGAATCCTGCTCAGAAAAAAAGGTTGTGCAACGTTGCAGAAGGAGGCTAAAGAAAAGCGCTGCTAAAATCAAAACATTTACTCCAGTTGAGGTTTCTAGTTTTGCCACGAAATGTGGGTTTCATCACTTCAAGCCACTTCTGCGATGCACATCTGTTTACTCTGTGATTGCTTTTCCATTTGTTCGAGGGCCGCTTCTGCTTTGCTGTCTTTTTGTTTCTAATTTATGGAGGCAAAATGTCAAGGTGAAATTTATAAAGAGCTCGCTAGATATATAGCTTGAATGAGTGCAGGCACAGAAGACATCAGATCAGTGTTTGTAGAGGCTCATGCTCGGGTGATTTACTGATTTAATAACATTACATGGCTCTGCACGGGCTGCTGTCGAGGAGCTTGGTTTACTCTGCAGTTATTCATTACCCAAGTGTAATCGGGAGTGTGCTGTAGGGCACCACAACAACAGCTCGAACAGGTAATCTCCTGCTGTCTGTGCCTGTGCAAGCTTCCACTCCTTTATTCCTCACTTCACACGGGCAAAAATATTACCAGAAGATATTTAATTATTTAAGAAGCATTTATTGTGTCATTTCACTGTGGTTTGCACGTGGGTTCAGGCTGTTTGGACATAAAACTTTGACTGCTCGCAGTTGTTACAGACCATGATGGTTACCCAAGACTGAGCTGGGTGACATTTGATGAGTGCACATACGTCATAGCACCTGAAACGTACACAAAATATTGCCTCAGCGTCGTGGGATAACCAGGAATCTGAGATAATCTAGTTCTGCAGCCAAAGATATTATAAACCATGTGAGAGAAAGTGCAAGCTCTTTATTTCCTCGATGCAAAAGTGCTCACGAAACGCTAAAAATAAACCAAAAGTGTTATGATTCCAGTAAAGCACCTCAGCTTAGTTTAACAATCCTACTCCAGAGCAGCATAAAGCTGATTGCCTGGGAAAAGTGGCTTTTACCTTCTTTTTTACTTTTCGCTATCAGGGTGTTTTCTCCAAAGGAAACATTTCTGTGTTGTGACAAAGAGAAGTTTCCGTGGCTTTCCTGGCTGAGACTGGTTTGTCTTATCTGTGGCCTTCACGCAGAAACATGGGGGGGCTAAAACCAGATAAAGCGTTTGAGCTGAGAAGCCTGGTGGATGCGTTTCTGAATGATCATCATTGTAAATGGCTCAGGGTCAAGACTTACAAGCCAGAGAGGGCAGCACATGGTAACTGATTGTGTTTGCAGCGCCGGTAAACAACTTCATCCGGTTTACAGCCGCCGTCATAGAGCTGAACCGAAGGGTGACGTCCTGATTATGAGCTTGTTACTAATTAAGACTGATAGCAGAAGTTACATTTCATTAGAAATGTTGTCACAGTCAGTGAAGTTTACAGACGGTTCAGAATTTCACCTGCTTTTGGCGCTCGGCCATTAATGACTTTTTTTATTTGGTCTGGAACCTCCTCAGCTTACTGTGGTCTGCCTAATGTGTAATTAGACAGTTTACGCTAAAGATACCCTGAAATTATCTTAGTATCCCATGTTTTTTCCTAAAAAAGTTTTGTCTTCTTCCCTTTTTTATTTGAGGGAG
>NC_051433.1:5046976-5066388 GCF_001649575.2 Kryptolebias marmoratus
GGGGGGGGGGTCTTAAACACTGCTGGCCGCAGAACATGCAGCACTCAATCCCTAACACAAACACACTCCAGTTATTCTTGGAGGAATGCCCTCGCGCCGCAAATAATCGTCCAGTTTGCAGGATCAGTGACGAATAACTGACGCATGTTTGAGGTTTACACCCTCTTTTAAAGGCTGCGGCCTGATGCTAAACTCATATACTGTCAGCTTTTCTATGGGAAGACCTCATGAGACGACAATCTGCCCAGATCTGACGTCTTTCAGTTGACTCCTGTTTGTCACTCTGTGCATTCCTAAGATCGGTCATTACCCGGAACTACTCTGTAGCTTAACATTTTTACACATGTTATTAGATAGTTCTCTCCAGCTGTAACTGTATGGAGTTTAAATGTTTTTCAAATCTTATTTTAGGATTATTCAAAACAGCAAACCAAACTGGAGCTCATAACAAATTGCTTCTGATATAAAAGCCTGTGGGCAAATTTCCTTAGAAATGGCTGATATTAGTCACCAAACAACAGATAAAAGAGAATGAAAATCTGTATTTTTTCAAAGCAGGGATTCAGTCTCGAAGTTTCAGTCTGTGTGGCAACATGTTCCAGTTCTTCTACACTGATTTCAGTGCCAGAAACATTTTCAAAACGGTGAATGTGTGCTCAGGAATGTGTTTGTGACAACATTCGGGTTTGTGCAAGTTCTATCTGCACGAATGAAATTGATTGAACACAGACCACATTAAAAAAATAAACACATACCTCTTGACCACATGTTAATTGTTAGAAAG
The DNA here is from genome assembly GCF_001649575.2 of Kryptolebias marmoratus. NCBI lineage: Eukaryota > Metazoa > Chordata > Actinopteri > Cyprinodontiformes > Rivulidae > Kryptolebias > Kryptolebias marmoratus. The sequence continues at coordinate 5,047,761 of NC_051433.1, forward strand.
TATTTAGAGTTATTCACTTGAATGTGACAGCTATAGCCCTTTAGTTAAACTGTTATGGAACAAATGAGGTTCGTCTATCAAAAGAACAAAAAAGGGCAGACACCAGGACTTCTCCCATCAGCTTTAGGTAATCTAAAACCATGTATATTATTGAAAGTGTAAAAAAAAAACAATAGGTGTCATTTTTTCCTTTTTCCCCTCCTCCCACTTTTCTTATCTCTCTTCATCTTTCATCTGACCAGCTCCAGGGCTTCGAAAGGAGAGGCTTCTGTAGGCTTTGACTTCTTGTTGTTATAGTTTTAGAGGTTTAAAAAAGGCTGTAAAGAGTTCCTGCCTCTCCGCATGATTGGGGTTAATTTGCAACTTGTTTTTGGGTGGAAAACAAGTCTTACTGGAATCTGCACTCCTTCTTCTACCGGAATCCTTCGGGATGTTTGTGGCGCTAATATCATTTTTCCTTTGTGGCATGTTTATGTGCACAAATCCAAGAGAAGAAATAAAATAAAGCAAGGCTTTGGAAATAGTTTATCCTTTAGCCGTGTTTATAGAAAAAACATAATCTGTTTAATTCAAATAATTATTTGCGTTCCATCACCGGTTTGTTTAGCGTTTCAGGGATTAAGAAGGACAGAGACAACCCAGAGCATGAGGGTCTGCTCATGTGATGCTCAGCAGGTTCAGAATATCCAGTTTATCTTGCTTCTGGTTTGTATTCTCATCTAGTATAGAATGGGTTTTATCTGACGGGAGTTTAGTCATTTTACAGTGCTGGTTGTCAGACAGTTAAGTCTTTTTAATGTCTAACAGACTGTATATGAAAGACGGGTAGTCAGCAAGTCTGAGATATGATCATAATGTTACATCATTAGTTTTACAATAGTTACACTAACTAATAAAAACGCATTCCTGATGGATGTACAGAATATACATGATATAATTTTATAAACTAGCTGATTATCTCAAACATAAGTGAAGTCAGTCATTAGTAAACAATAAGATTTGTTTATTAACTCTAAGGTGATAGGAAGTTCTTTCTTTACAAAGGAAATTGTCATTAGCTTCACAAGTGGATTGTTTGATAGTCTGTTTAAAAGTGTATTGTCTTTTTCAAAACAAGCAGGATGTCTTAAAAATAAATTATTGCTCAAACTACAGTGCCTTGAAAAAGTATTTGAGCCACTTGAACTTGAACTCAGTGAAGTGGAAGGAGAACGATACATGATTTTCATTTTTCAATTAAAACTTAGAAATGTGTGGCGTGCATTTGTTCACATTACAAACTGCTGCGTTTAAAACAACCCAATGTTGGGTCAAACTTGGACCGAGCCAACCCGGGTAGTTTTAACTCAGCAGGGTTAAACTTTACATCCCCAAATTAGGTTAAAATGACTCATTTGTTTAATTAAAGTTACTAAAAGAACGAGCTCAAAAAAATAACCCAAAATCTGGGTTATTAGATAATTTTAACTTAGATTGGTGCTCGCTCCACAACCACTGGGTCAAACCTTCTGATCTGATATTTGGTCAAACCAACCCAACCCATGATCCAACAACTTTAACCTTGTGTTATCAAAACAGCATCATGAAGGCCAAGGCACACACCACACAAGTCAGGGATGAAGCTAAACAAACGGGGCACTGCAAACCTACCAAGACGTGTCTATCTACCTAAACTGACAGACTAACCAAGGAGAACATTAATCTGAGAAGATGGTAAATCTGGAGGGAGAATCTGTCGAGAGGACAAATGTGGGAAAGTTCAATGGGGTGTGAATACTTTTTCAGTGCACTGTAGATGTAAATGATAACATACTGCAAGCATACTCATTTTTTTCCACCTGCAACACATTTAGCATTTACTCATTACAGAACGAATGAGTGTCTGTGTAATTCTGATTGAAGAGTTAAACAGGAGAACAGCTGCCTGTTGTGTCTACCAGGTAGCAGCTACGACAGGAAGCAACCACAACGTGTAATTGGAGGAGGAGCTTTTTGTCCTGCGCTCCTCCTCTTCAGTGCATTGGGTCCTATAGGATAGACTGGGTGTGAACTGCAGCTGTGAGATTCCCTCCCCAAAAACTGAGTGAAACCACATTGAGGAATGTGCTCGCACAAAGACACACACGGTCACACACAATCACTTCCACGCACTCAGTCTCAGTCATGTAAATCGCTCAAGTCAGAGCTCCTTCCTGTTTTTCAGCAGTTCCGTCTTCTCTTGTTCCGTGTTTGCATAGACTGAAGTCCAAAGGGAAGTCCAAAAGGAGAGGGAGAGAGAGAACCGACAAGGGAATTTTACTACGACTTTTCGGGAAGAGGTTTTTGTAGGTGCTCCTCTGTGTGTCTCTGCCTGAAGCCATGGGGACTGTGAGAGGAAGCAGAGAAGAATGACACTTTTTTCTAAAGCAAACTCTGCATTAAAGTAAAAAAAGCTCCAACCTGATAAGCCAGGCTCCTCCTGATGGATTTCAATGAGCAGCCCTGCTCAGGAGCCGTAAGGACGGGCGTAGAATAAACATCACACTCCTAAACCTTCCCACGCAGATCACTGGGAACAGATAAGAGCTTCACAGAACATGGAAGCACTGAGACAATCATGTCTTCATTTAACTTTTCAGATGTCATCCTACAAGAGAGCCACGCTGGATGAGGAGGATTTGGTGGACTCCACCAGCGAGGATGTCTACACGACAACACCCATGCAGGTAAATCCCCAAATAAAGGCTGAAAAATAGGGTTTGGTCCGGCACCTTAATGGCTTCACACCTTCAGTAAAGTCCCCTTTTTAAGAAGTGATGGATAAAATTTCTGGTTGCAATTTAAATAGGGTCATAAATCTAAAATAGTAAGCAACAGGTACCTTTTGAAGCAACAATTTAACATATATTGCGGTGATAAAGGTGTGAAATAGCAAATTAAATGTCCTGATGAGACACGAGACATGTCTTCTCAGAGGGCTGCCCTAAATGACTTTTGTTATAAATTTTCAGCTTATATAAAAAAACTGAATTGAATTTAATTAAATATATTTTAAAAATCATTCAAATTGATGAAATGCCAGGCTAGTCAAACTTGGTAAACTGATGCTTTATGTTTCTTGTGAGGTGTTAAGATGAGTCTCATTTTTGTGCTGCCAGAATAAAAATGAAATCTTACTACACGGAATGAGAAAAGAAAATGCTAGGATTGCTATTGTTACAGTATATGGCACAAAATGGACTGTGTTTTGGTCCATATAGCGATGTTTTTTTTAGTTTTTTGAGCCATTTGGAGTCATAAAACATTTTAGTAAGTGACCCAGTTTAACTGAAATTATTGTTTTTACTTTTGTAAACACAGTAAGGTTCAGTGTTTAGAGCAGCCATCCTGTTGTCTGTTGGAGCAGACAGTCAACTGTTTAAATACATTTTGAAAACAAAGTTTCGTCTCTGTATCACTTGTTCCAGCAGTAGGAGGTTGTCTTCCACTTGGAGGGTCGGGGGTTTGATCCCCAGCCCCTGCAGTGTCCCTAACCCCCCCACTGCCCCTGATATACCGATCATTTTATGAGTTAGATGTAAAAGTGATCTAATATAGAGCTTAAAATATATAATAGAAAGGGGTAAATGAGTGTAAAGAACCTGGAAATGTTAAAAAGATGCTATATATACTGTAAGTGTGGACCATTTATCATTTTAACTATGTATCGAACATTATGTTTAAGCAGGTAATTGTGGATAAAAGCTGTTAAAGTTATTTTTTTCCCAAAAACATTTAGGGGTTATTGTCTGAATATCAACACTGAAGTGCACTCACCTGTGTTGTTCACACAGAATGTTAGGCTATTATTATATTGTTCAGCTTATACTTTATTTAATTTTAAGTTCAGGTGCTTTATTGGACCAGAATCTTATCTCAATAATGGAGGTAAATATGAACTGATATTTAAGTTCCACAGCATATATGGTAATTGCAAAAGTTAGTGTTCATTTACAGCAAGAACAATAAAAAACAAGCCTGAGGGCTAAATCTACCCAATAACAGATTTATTACTGGCTCTTTGGAGCCGGTCCTCGAGGAAATAAAATTGCTTTTCTGCTTCCACCAGAGTTAAATTCAATAGAAAATTATGCAAAGGCACGAGGCTTATTTTTAAAATGTAGTCCTTTCGTGGACTTTCTTGCAATAATAAATCATTTCAGAAGTATTGTGCACATTTGTAAAAGGCCAGGTCTGTAAACTGGTTATTTGAGCTGTTAGTTGTCCCAGTTCAGCATTCCTGTCCATCATTTATAGGTGAACCACAAAAGCAGCTCATATTGTTCTGTGTCTGTCTTCAATCTGGGCCAAAGTTAAATGACCTTTATGAGCAAGGGAACAATTGAAGAATGCCTAACCTTTTCTGTGTGTGAGATTACAGAGGAAACATTGTGTTTGAAATCAGAGCTATGATCAAATCCCTGATGAGCTGTTCTCCACACTCTGTCAGTTCATTAAAGCAAAGTTATCAAGTGTGTGTACTCTTTATTTTAAAGCTTTTGTTCTTGCAGATTCAACTACGATAATTGCTTAAAGTTACCTCTGACTTGTTTGATTACATATGTTGTGTGTGTGTGTGTGCAGGTGACCTTTATGCAAGGCCGAGGAGGGACATGTTGGGCTGACAAGACGCAGAGGGAGAGAAAGCTGCTGTTTATAGTGTGCATTCTGTCAGTCGGCCTATTCGTATCTCTCATCTCTGCTGGAGTTTTCTACAAACAGGGTGAGTTCAAGACTTTCTGTTCGCTGAGGGACACGGTCACAGACAGGTCCTTCCTGTTGGTCTCGTCCTTTTCGTTCTGATGGGTTTAAATATTCTGTCAGATTAAATAAAAAATAACCTTTTCTGAATAATCTGATGCCAATTAGTTAAGTATGGGAACAAACTTTCAAGAAACCATAAAAGCATGCACCTATAAAGCTTACAGATCAGAACAATATAGGATTACTGTAAGATAAAAAAGGTAATTTGCCATTTATTGAAGGTGGTTCTGTCATAAAACAGTTGCCATTTGTCTTAAAGGATTGTGTACCCTTTAGACAAAACCATTTACACTTTTGATGCCATGATATGCTGACTGTTACCCTGACAGATAGCATCAATTCTGACTCAGTGTTGCCTATAAATAAAGAGAAAACTACTGTGGTTCAGTTTAGATTAAGAAATCTTGCCACTGAATTCACAGTTTTCCTCTCTTGCATCTCCATGCTGCTGCTTTCCCGTCCTTCACCGATCAAAGTGCAGTAGATTTCCAATCTTTCTCTGTAGGAGTTGTGGTAGTTTGGTGCTGAGTCCTGTAATCCTGAGGCTGCAGGTTTGAGGGCATGTTGCATCAGGAAGGACATCCAGTGTAAAACAATCACCAAATCTTTCACGCGAGTTGGCAACCCCTCCAGAAGGGAGCAGCCAAAAGAAAAGCATTTGTATCTTTCTCTCTTCTGAAAGGCTTTTTCTTTAAAATGCACATTTTTTGTGTGTTTTCTGGAGGAAAACAGAGTTTCTGAGAGAAGTTTTATTCATTCCAGTCCAATTTCAGCACAAAAAGGTCAAACTATTTATTGTATTGGTTCTGTCTTCATTTGCATCCTGGGCATGATGTCAAACTGCATCCTGTGGCGAGGCTCCCGACTGGGAAGTTGGGAGTTTTTGGGGATCGTGGCGCTGCCCCGTAGTCATCACAGCTCCCAGGTTTACTCCGACCTGAAGTAGCAGCACCTGTCTGGTGTCCCAACTATTGGGTCACACAGCCTTAAATAGTGAAGCCTTTGCTGCAGGTGGTGGATCTGTGACATATTCACAGTACTGGCCTGGAGGGGTCCTCAGCTTACAGGTGTTGTATAAAATACTTTTAACTATCTTTAGAAATTAGGTTGCAGTTGTAGTTGTTGTCTTCCAGTTGTACTCTCATTTTTGGCTCAAAAAGCACCAGTTCTTAGTATTTATTTTGTGTATGATAGAGATGATTACCTTTGCAAATTATTATTAATTTTATCTGTAATATCCTAACTGTTTCAAAGTTACTGAATAAGTGTTTAATATAATCAATCCAAAACAACAACAGCAACAAAAACACATTTCTTATGTATTTCATTCAGTTTATGTTGCCCGTTCATTTTTTTACTGAGGTCACACCTTCATTCGAGCTGCCTGAAAACATCTCTAAATGTCTCCCTTGAGCTTGTTCATTATGGAAAAGGACTTGTGGATTTACCATGACATCCTGGCTGCTTCTCATCAGTGTTTGTTTCCTCACTTTTACCATGGGAAACTGAATGCCACTTCCTGCCATTCAGAATCGCATGTCACATCACACTTTGAAATAATAAAAGGAACAAGGATGAAATCTCCTCAGGGAAACACTAACCTCATCACTGCTCATAACTCAGTTTCTATTCCTGTCTTATACCTTATATGGACAGGTCTTAGCACAAGTTAAATATTACACACGGAGCAGTTTTTGTACTATCTATTGACTAAAGCTCTCACTTCTCAAAACACTGACGGCTTTCATATTCAAATTTTTATTTTATCCCAGTTTGGCATTCCTCCTGCTGCTTCCTTTGTATGTCAAACAAGGGAAAAACAACATATAGACTCGTTAATATTTGAACATTTAGGCGTTTTTATGAACCAGCCAGCCTCCTGCTGTGAAAGAACTGATTCATGTTTGCTTTAGTCTTGAAGCATCCAGATGACTTCCCCTTCCTCTTTTCTCCTCCACTGTTTATTTGATTATTTTTAATTAAACAATTAAATAGCCATTTTGACGTAGTCAGTATGTGACATTGCCTCCTGGCAGATTTCAGCTAACTATTTATAAAAGATTTTTCCAGGGACAAGTATTCCCTCCAGGTTGTATGCCTTGGTTTACAAAATGATAGTTTCCAGATGCTCTAAAACCCTCATGCATATTTGCTCTACCAAGAAATATTTTCAGATTATCTGCTCTGTTTCCCACTAACTGATAAAGCAGATAATAAAATATCTAAATTTCAAACTTTTTGACGTGTGTTTGTATTTTTTGCAGCACATCCAGGCTTGTGCCTACAGGAGCCGTGCATCACAGTGGCCGGAGCCGTCATGGGAGCCGTGGACAGAACTGTAGACCCCTGCCATGATTTCTACGACTTTGCTTGTGGGGGGTGGGTGAAGAACAACCCTCTTCCGGAGGGAAAGTCCCGCTGGGGTCCTTTCAGCAACCTGTGGGAACACAACATGCTTGTAATGAAGCGTTTATTAGGTAAGGGTCTTATTTTAAGCGTAGTTTAACCCTGAGCAGAGACTCACTGTGCCTTTTCCCAAGGCTGAGGAAAGCCAGCTCCCCCCCCCCCCNGTGACCTTGTTTATCTTATATCTCTACTTGAGCAGAAAACACAACAATTAAAGGTTTAAGCAAGGCTGAAGAAAAAGCCCAGCGATATTATCAGGCCTGCATGAATGAGACCAAGATCGAGGAATTAGGAGCCAAGCCTCTACAGCAGCTAATCAGCCAGGTGTGCGTCTTTACAAGCCAGCAAACATTAAACTAATGCACAATTTATACACTTCATTTCTATTCAAATGTCCTTGTTTAATTCCTGTCTGGTACAGATAGGAGGCTGGGCTTTGACTGAACCCTGGAACAAGAACAACTTCCAGGAAGTTCTACGAACGGTCTCAGCCAGCTTACGCACGTCTCCTTTCTTCACTGTCTTTGTCAGCACAGACTCCAAAAACTCCAGCAGTAACATCATACAGGTACCAAGATTCGTTTATGGCTTTCTCATTATTATATGAACATTTAAGTGTCTGAGAACGATCCCATTTGATAAAGTACATGTTCACCTTTGTTCTGTGTTACAGCACGATCACACGGGTTCCTGTGTTCTGTGTCGCGAGGCTGACAAATGATAAAGATATGAATTCTTGTGAACCTGTGCTTTTATCCCACACGCTCACAGCACAGGAATGAAAACAAAAGGTTGTGTGAGTGTCAACATGGAGGGGGAACAGAAAGTCATAAAATGTGTCTCTTATATGTAGGTGGATCAGTCCAGCCTGGGACTACCCTCACGGGATTACTACCTCAACAAAACCACAAATGAAAAGGTACTTTAGGCAAATGTTATAGTTGTTAATCTGAAAGATTACATTCAATCGAAACAATATTTTTTATTTGCCTAAAGGTTGAATCAAAGGTTCATTTACTGTCTGCAAATTAAATCAAATAAATGAACGACAGAAGAAATTTGCTGAAGGTATAACTGAGCTGTTAAAGCTAAAACAAGCAGAATATCACCTAAAAGGTAAAGGAAGCAAAATGCTAGCTAAACGTAGCAGTAGTTTAACTAAATGCTAAAAATAGCAAAAGGCTAACTAGAAGCTAAAAGTAGCCAAACAATGGCTAAAAACTAACATAAAAAGACAAAAATAGAACAAACGTACTAAAGTAGATGTCAGAGAGAACAATCTTTTGGAAGGAACTGGAAAGGTCTCAGTTTATTACAGAGGGGAACCTGTTTGTAAACTAAATTAAATATTTTAAAAAGTAACAAAAGCCAAAAGTCACATCACCCATGTCCTGAATGAGCTGAACGTTTTGGTTTATAAATGGCTAAAATAGCACGATGTATGCAGAAGGTAGATTTTAAAAATGTACAAATAAAATAATGAGAAAACAAATATTTTCATCAAGTAAATATATTTCAGCTTCAGGAGATAAGCTCAGTATAAAAGTGTGTAGCTGCATACTTTACTTTATTACACACACACCTCGTCTCCACCATCACCCCCGCCTTTCTTCGCAGTATCTGACAGCGTACCTGAACTTCCTCGTGGAGTTGGGAGTCCTCCTGGGTGGCTCCGAGGAGACGTCTCGGAGGCTGATGACGGAGATCGTGGACTTTGAAACCACCCTCGCCAACATCACCGTGCCTCAGGAGGAGAGAAGAGACGAGGAGCTCATTTACCATAAAATAAAAGCCAAAGACCTGAAAGTGAGTGTTTCTGGTCTGACTGACGTCTAAAACTAGCAGCTGGTGTGCAGGAACTTCATAAAACACATTTTTATTGTGTTGGATGCATTGTGGTGAATAAGTTGAAGTGTTTGGAGATGAAAACCACAAACAGTTTCTCACTCTGTGTGTTTTATCTTTTGCCTGTACAGACTCTGGCTCCGGCTGTAGACTGGATGCCTTATCTGACCGAAGTGTTCACTCCTGTGCCGATTAACGAGTCGGAGCCCGTGGTCGTTTACGCCAAAGAATACCTCCAGAAAGTGTCTGATCTTATAGCTACCACAAATAAAAGGTGAAATAATTAGTCAGTTTTGTTAGTTTTTCAAAGACGGTGCTGGTATTTAGTAACCTACATGTTTTATACTGTTATAAAGTGCGTACACACACATCCTTCAGCTGAAAGGCACAATAATTGTCAGTCTATATCTATCATCTGATGTTATCTCTTTGCAGCCTTCTCAACAACTACATGATAATGAAGGTGGTGAGAAAGATGGTTTCAGTTTTGGACCAGAAGTTCCAGGACGCAGAGCAGCGTTTCTTTGAAATCATGTATGGAACTAAAAAGGTAGGAAATATATATTCAAACTTTTCTTTGTAGCTCAGTTTCAGCACGGCAATGATAAAAAAAATAGATAAATAAATGAAGAAAATAGCAACGCTGTAAACCCTTGACCCGATGATCTGATTTTATCTTTCTGTACTTCTTGTAAGTAACTAATTAGCAGTTTTGTCTTTATTTTATTTTTTAAATTAATTACCAGACAAACTAGAGAAATAACTAGGAAACTCTAAACAAACCATCCACCAAAGTTTATGCAGCATTCTTTTAAATGTCTCTTATACTGCAGAGGGTTTGGACCACAGTCATTAGATGTTTCTTCTCTTTCTTCTCTTCACCTCATGTTTGAAACAAAGCGTTCATTTTTCTGATCGCAGTAAAATGAAAGTCACCAACTGAGAAACAAAACTTTCCCTTCATGAGATTTTTCTTACACTGTGACTGTATCTCTGCAGTGAACCAATTCCTTCCATTTTTTAAACAACAACAAAACATATGAGAATAAGTCATTTTAACCATTTAAAAACTTAAAGGATTTTTTTTTTCTAAACAAAGCTAAGATGAGAATTCGGTTTCTTGTGGGCTGTTTGTGTAACCATGTATGTGTTGCACAGTAATGAGTAATACTGAGGCAGAAGGAGTGGGATAAAAAGGAAAACATTACATGAATGTTCCAACCACACTGTATTTATTAGAGCTTTGAAAGATGTCAGGCAGGATTTAGAATTATGAAATTCTTGTAATTACAGTTATTTCTGCCTTCAAACTCCTCTCAGTAACCTGATTTTATGCACACGTAAATGCTTGAAAACTGGTAGGTGTGTGTGTGTGTGTGTGTGTGTGTGTGTGGAGGGGGGGATTGTTTGTCTTTAGCAGTTGCAGCATCAATCATGAACCAGTGGACAGAATTTAATGAAACTCTCAGAAAGTATTCACCGGATGAACTGTTGGAGTCAACCTCATTCAAGATGGCCGCCACAGCTATGCAACCTTAGCAAAAACAAAAATGGCTATAATTCAGCCAGGTTTACAGATATTGACCTACAGCGTGGTAGTAGGTGAGACTGATCCCCAACACAAACCCTGATCTCACAAAATCTGATTTTAAAACTTGGACATTATTGAATATCAGAGTCTGTTAGCGAAATATTTCACGGAACAACAAATGCATTTAAATTAAGCGTTTAGAACGTGATGTACATCTAGAACAGAATAACCTTTGGAGTTGATTTTACAGATATTGACCTAGTTTGATTACAACAATCAATACTTGGGCAACTTTAGTGTGCCGAGTGGAAGTAAATGTTTTTGCCCCAAATTCAGCTGAAACAGTCTGCGCTGCTGGACTCCACTGCAGGACAGAAGATAAAGACCTTTAAATATTAATCTTTGCTCTGAAGGACCTCCTTACTGATATGTACCTCTTGTGTCGTTTGTGCTCTGGTAAACCCAGTCCTTGTCTAAACAAGATCCTGTTCTGTCAGCGATTCGCTTTTTACGGGGGTCAAGTTGTAAAAACAAACTAGATCTGTCTCTTTGTGTCTTTGTGTTCTCGCATTACGTGAGAGTGCCGCTGTTTCTTTTTTCCATCTCTTAACTGTGTGCTCAAGTAGGTTTTACGACTTTGCTTTCTCAGAGCGCTCCTCATTTCCTCACTGCGACCTTGTTCGTTTTCACGTCCATGCAGTTTCCTTAACCCTCCTTTAACCTGATTCTATGTTTTCTTTCAAATACGAACCTTTTAATACGTGCAACCAGTTATTCAGCTGTAAAACTACTTTTTAGAAGAGAAATCGAGGGACAGAAGTTAAATAATGGGTTTAAACCTTGCTGTGTTTTGGGAGCACAAGAAAGTCGTATTACAGAAGAATATTTGTTTTCTTTAACTTAATTATTTATTGTTTTTCACTTGTTAAAAACAGCATCACAGAACTGCAAAGTGTAAGCTTACACTTCTTTTCTTTATTTCCATTTTGTTTGTGTCAGTGTGACTAAAACTGGATGTGTGGTTTCCTGTTGTAAAACATACTTCTTTGTTTTTTTATTAGAAACAGGTTATCTTTATTCTTAATAAGTCTTAATACTAAGATCATCTTATGTTGATAAATGACAGATTTAAAGCCGTTTTGGTCAAACCTTGAACATAATGTTATGTGTGAATGACTCTCAGCTCCTACCACACCAAAGTTTAGGTCATTCTTTTTAAAACTGACCATTTCTGTGTTTATTAAAATCAGTTGGCTGCGGCCGCCATGTTGAATTAGTTTGACTCCAGATATTAATCAGTTGTGCGTCCAGTGATTGAAATATTTCAGCAGCAAACACGCAGACACAGATATAAATATAGCTGTTTGTTTTCACCTTTGGCAGCAGGTGATGATCACAAAGATTATAACATATTTCACTTACATTCGTAATTTAATTTTTTTTTGTTGTTACTAGTTTTGCATCCATCTTTATCGTGTTAAAAGTCTTTAAGGTTCTTCCGTTATCGAACCTTCACTGGTTAAAGGGAAGTGGAGTCACAGTTTATTACTGGAACAAAACACGCTTCTTAGAAATGCTGTTCTTTTCATGTTTTCACTTTGCTGCAGTTTCACACTTGTTTCCTGCACCCACACATGAAGCCCACAGCTATGTCCCAACAAGCCTCATTTATCACCGTTCTTCTCACTTCTTCAATCGCTTCTACTAAATGGATGAAGTGGCCATTTGAAACTGATTCATTTGCATAAACAAAATTTAACTCACCGAAAAAAAAAAAAACATTCCAAGTAACAGAAAGACTTTTTTCTCAGCAGCTGTTCCAGCCCGTCCTGACTCTTGTTGTTTTTTGTAGAGCTGTACTCCTCGGTGGAAGCTCTGTGTCAGTGATACTGACAGCGCCCTGGGATTTGCTCTGGGAGCCATGTTTGTCAAAGACACCTTTGCTGAGGACAGCAAAGCCATTGTAAGTGTCTGACCCAACAGCCACTAAGGCTTTGTGACATGATGCTGTGAACTCAGTCCTTTTTTGTGGCTCAGGCTGAAGAGATGGTGGCGGAAATTAAATGGGCGTTTGAAGACAGCTTGAAACATGTGAGCTGGATGGATTCGGAGACAAAAAAAGCAGCAAAAGAAAAGGTGAGAATAAGATACTCAGTACTTTTGGTCTGAAGTCTTTCCACTTCCACAGCACTGAAGGGGCAAAGAAAGAGAGCACTGCCACCTGGTGAGAAAATCTGTCTTTTACAGTTTTTAACTGTCATTTTCTGCAGGCTGATGCTATATACAACATGGTTGGATATCCAGAATTTATTATGAATGCCACAAAGCTGGACAAAGTGTTCAATGATGTAGGTAAATGATGGGCTGTAGTCAATATCATCCCTCTCTTTTTTTTCTATTATAAATTCCCATTTTGACTCATTTAAAGACATGAAACCAATTTTCCATTTCTTGTGATTCCTCTCTTTTAGTTTGAGGTGGTGTCAGAACTTTACTTCCAGAATGTCATGCAGTACTACAACTTCTCAGCCAGAGTGACTGCAGACCAGCTGAGGAAATCTCCCAACAGAAACCAGTGAGTTGCTTCCCTGCTCCTCCTCCTCCCTGAGAGAAGGCGGTACACTTCGATGGGAAAACATTCCCATTTTACTGACTCAGCGGAATATTGCTGCTATCCACAAATGTCCCGAGGCAGCCAGCTTCCCTCCACTGAACTGATCCTTGTCTCTAATTAGGATGTAGAGGAGGGGTCAGATTAGCATTCCCAGTGTCCCCCAGAACTGATCTGTAGTCTGCTTGGTGCAAGGTTATGTAGAATTATTATTCTCAATTTGTTGTGACCTTGATGTCAGCATGTTCAGGCCTTGCACTAACGATCCATGTTGGTCAGCTCTGATCGAGCGTGTTCACACCTGGCAGTAAATGTTTTTTCGACTTGATGTTGATGTTTCTGTAAAAATGATTATAAATTCAGACATCCGAACAATATTTTTGTTTAAATTGGCACAGTTCAGAGCCATTTGAGTCACATTTTTGTGGAGTTATTTAGTACACGACTCTTAATAAGCTTAATTACCTAAAAGACATGGATCCAATGAGTTAAGGACTTCACAGATCCCTGTGTCAGAGCAAAGACAGAAGATTTTAACCCATAAATCTCCACAATGTGCTGATAGTAATCAGCTGTTTTACACAGCTTTACTGTCAATGTTGTATCAGCAATGTGTTTAATTAGGTGACTATTATGTAACTTAAACACAGTTCATTCTGGGATTAACAAAGCACATTATAGCCCACAGTGACCACAGTGGGTTCAACCAGCTTTAAAACAATCAGAAAACAAGAAACTAAAGAGAAAATCACCACATTGCGTCCTGATCATCCGTGTTGATTGATAAAATCTCGACAAAATGGACATTTTCATTAAAAAGTATTTTGACAAAGAGTTTATAAGCTGAAAGAAAAGATGGCATTATACTCAGGAAATTCCCAATTTTCTGAATATGCATGTTTTATTGGTTTTAATCGGCCAGCAGCTAACCAAACTTTTCATACTCCGAGACATCCAGATAAAACTTTGCTGCTTACGCCAGTTCAGTTTGAGGTCTAACATTGTGGCTCAGGACAGATTGTGTTCAGACTATCAAACACGTGAGGATAAAAGCAGTTTGAATCGGCTCCAAATGTGATCTGAGTGAAAACCTTTTCAGCGCACATAGAGGCTGTTTACACCTGTATTAAGCACTATCTAAAGGGATGGATTTGTATTTTAAAGGTGTGAACAGGGTCCCTTGTGTTTGCTGTTTTGCAGGTGGAGCATGACCCCTCCAACTGTAAATGCCTACTACAACCCAACCAAGAATGAGATGGTTCTGCCAGCTGGGATCCTCCAAGCTCCGTTTTACAGCCGATCTTATCCAAAGTACATCTTCCTCATGGCGTTTTTTTGTGACGCTCTGATTCTTGTTACATTCTTTTTACAGCACATGGGTCCAAACTTCACAAGTACAGTTATCTTGTTGAAATCAGTGTTTTATCACTCAGTGCAGTATTGCTTAATCACAAAAAAAAACCACACAGTATACCTTTACTTAAAGGTTTTTCTCCAATTCTTGTCAACAGCTTTAATGTTTCAATTTTAATTTTAAAAAATACACAGTATTACTGAGTAGTTATTGTCTAAGATTTTATGTTGGGCTGGGTAAAAAAAAAAAATCCTAACACCATATATGCAACTGTTTTTGACAGAGCTCTTAACTTTGGTGGGATTGGAGTGGTCATGGGTCACGAACTGACTCATGCTTTTGATGACCAAGGTTGGTAAATTACAAAACAAAAACAGTGCTTTAGTGTTTTTCTTTTAATTATTATTTTGTCAGTAAATAAAAGCAGTCGTCGGAGCATTCGTTTTTATACCTTCTCTCACAGGGAGGGAATATGATAAGGATGGGAACCTGCGCCCTTGGTGGAAGAACTCCTCTGTGGAGGCCTTCAAGAACCAGACCCAGTGTATGGTGGAGCAGTACGGCAATTACAGCATCAACAAAGAGCCTTTAAATGGAAGACACACACTGGGAGAGAACATAGCTGACAACGGAGGACTGAAGGCTGCTTACAAGGTCTGATATTAATACACAGATAGAATAGTTGAGTATTTTTTTTAAATAAAAAATGATATTCTGTGACTAAAAGATAAACAGTTCTTTTAAAAAAAAACCCAACAGAATCATTACTAAAATCTAAACTGTTTATTTATATATGTTATGTGGTGGCTGGGTTGAATTTCCTTATTATAAAGTCAGAAAACAGTCCCGCCGGGATGACACCAGTCCTCCATGGTGGTGTGTTTGTTCGAGCTGTTGTCGGCCATCTTTATGAAGTTGTATTGGAAAAAGTAGCTTGTCTAGTTTACAGTGAAGCCTGGACATGCAGCAGGTGTTGATGTGCAGCCTTGTCAGCCTCTGGTTACTTCCTTACACGCACACACATTCTTTCCGTTTAATGGAAGGTCAGAAGCTACAAAGCTGAGGAGGAAGTAACATGACAGTATAAACGAGCAAGCAAATTAACACAAGTTGAAACTGAATCTTTATTCTCTGTAGTCTGTAAATGTAGGCATTTATTTTTGTGTGGATTGCACATGTGTAACATGATCATTTATTGCTTTGAAGGCTTATGCCAACTGGATCAGAAAGAACGGGGAGGAAGCCACGCTGCCTGCTCTGGGGCTGACCAACCACCAGCTGTTTTTTGTTGGCTTTGCCCAGGTTTGTGTCTTCTACAGAGTAATGAGCCCTCTGCTTTGATTTTACTTTACTGACTAAATGCTTCTTCAACCTGTTATAAAGCTCACCTCTGGATGCGCTTTAAGAAATGAAGGCAACCATTTTTATATAATATAAACTTTATCTCTGTTTGCTTTTCATTATTCAGATTCTATATCAGTTTGCTGTATCGTGCATTTCAGGTTATGTTAAAGTTGTTTCCTAATTACTTAACAAGCTCACCTTCAGTGTACTTATGTTGAATTTTTCATTTAATTCAACACTATGTTTTATGATAGATCGTCACTGAAGTTGAAGAACTTTTTGTACAGTACAATAAGTGCAAGCGCATGCTTCCATTGGATCAGAGATTCTGAAGTTTTTCATGATGAATACCACCTCAAAAAAATACTAAAGTACCCCCATTATGACAGTCATTAAAAGCTTTTAGGCTGCTGAAGTGGTTCAAGTATTTGACAAAACCAAGCAAAAAAACAAATCTAGTTGAACGTTTAACCCTAACCTACAAACCAAACCTGCTCCTTTATCCTGAAGGTGGTATCTCACATTGTAGTTTCACTGAATTCGGACGAAGTGACCATCGAGCTGTGAGGCCAGGTTTTGAACATCACTGCCTATTTTTCTGTGCACGGCTTGCAGAACTGCATTCTTATTTTGTGACCTACCTCGACTCGCTTTGTACCCTTCAGCCTTAAGCTAGGTCACTGTTTTTTTTCTGTTGTTAACCCTCCTGAAGCTCTCAAAAGAGAGAGTGACAAAGAGAGGTAGAGAAGCCTTTTTTAACTTTGGGTCAATTAGACCCTAAGGTAGTGGTTAAGCTACTGTTTTACTGGATTTAGGTTTTAGCCTTGCTAATTTAAGCTTGTGTTCTGCTTGTTTTAACTTTGAAAATTTAATTTCCGCTTCTGTAAAAAAATCATTCATCACTAAGCATTTGCGCTTCATTTTTTCAAAAGATGCACATTTAATTTTTCTTTAAGTTTATCTTGATAGGAAATTTTTAGTTTGTCATCTTAAAAAAGGTTTTTTTGTGATAAAATAAATTCACAAGTGATGCAATAATCCATAAACTGAATACATTTAAAGCTCTACACTGATTTTAAATCAATCATAGCTTTGTTTTATTCATTTATGGATTTATTTTTTGCAGGTATGGTGCGCTGTCAGGACACCCGAGAGCTCACATGAGGGAATAATCACAGATCCTCACAGTCCATCAAGATTTAGGGTCATTGGCACCATTTCAAATTCACGTGAATTCTCGAAGCACTTTGGCTGCAAAGAAAATACTCCCATGAACCCCAAACATAAGTGTGAGCTTTGGTGATGGAGAGTTGTGTTGAGCAATGAAGAAGTAAAGTGGACACTGAGGAAAATACAAGAATCACTGCCTGCCCTTGATGCCTTGCCACTTAAAGCTCTTCAGCCTCCTTATCAGGACAAAGTGGGCCTGGTTTGTGTGGAAGATCCCAATCTTCACAAGGACTCTTGGTTTTATAAAACACTTTCCCTCAGCCTAAATGTAGTTATAAATGTGTGTTTTTCTTTAGCACTGGAAACCCATTGTATAGCTATAAAACTAGAAGAACCACTTAAACTTTGCAACCTGCTTGCTCATCATATAACATGCAGAAAAATGTTCTTTTATGTGTGTGTCACTTTCTGCTGTGCTTGGATCAACTCCGGTTTACTGTATCCTATTTATAGTTATATTTTTATAAAAGCTGTAAACCAGGGAACTCCAGGATTTGGAACAATAAGGATTTTTTTTTTTTAAGTTGTACAATTTGTTTTAAATCTACAAGCTTTGCCACTGACCGACTGCAAGATTTCAGAAATGTTTGTATAAAATTATATAAAAGCCGTGTCATACAGGACATAAACAGTTGCTAAGACATGATGAAGTCTTCTACCTTGTTTTACATGTAAATGATGCCAAAATTCTTTTGTATAGTAAACTCAGTCTTAAAACTTGTTGCGTAAGTTTCACAATTTATTCAGTTGTGTCTCATATTTTTGACTGAACTAGTTAAAGGTCTAGCATCCCTTGAAGGAATGCATATCACCCGCCACCTTTCATGCCAGAGTTTTAAACTAAAATCAGCTTGACGAGAAGGGACGAAACAGTTTTAGTCAAAACTTGCAAATTACATTTTTATGCAATCTCCTGCAGTAATGTGAGATTTTGCAATTTGTGTCAGCACTCAGAATATGTGTTGAGGATGACTCTCAGCTACTACCACACCAAATTTAGCTCAGTATCTGTAAAACCGAGTAATGAGCATTTTTGTGTGGGGCCAAGCTGTGGCAGCCATCTTGAATTAATGAGCTGATATAGACGCACATGCAGACATTACTTTCAGGGAGTTTCACTAAATTCTGTCCAGTGGTTATTGAGATATTTTGCTAACAGTCTACATCACGATGTCACCAGGTGACTCTGAACCCATCCAATCACTGAATAGATGCTTAGAACAGATAAATGTATGGATGTGCCAAAACTTTCTCCAGCTGAACAGAAACAAAACTGAAGTTATTATCTTTGGACCTAAAGAGGAGCGAACTACAATCAATGCACAGCTCCAGTTATTACAGCTAAAAACCAGTGATCAGGCCCGAAACCTGGAAGTAGTGATGGACTCTGAGCTGAACCTTCAGAGCCACATTAAGACAGTCACAAAGTCGGCCTTCTATCACCTGAAGAACATCTCCAGGATTAGAGGACTTATGTCTCAGCACGATCTAGAGAAACTCATCCATGCGTTTGTCTTTAGCCGCA
>NC_051433.1:5066882-5112072 GCF_001649575.2 Kryptolebias marmoratus
CATGCTGTTTTTATTTTGTTTTTTAATTATGTAAAGCACCTTGAAATGCCTTGCTGCTGAAATGTGCTATACAAATAAAATTTGATTGATTGATTGATTTGAACAGTCAGACAAACGAAAACACAGAGACGTGGACAAAAAACATTGTCTCCCTTTTGACTAAAAGGAAAAACTTTTTGCTATGCTGCAGGTGCGAAGCTGCCTCGTGGCCGGTAGATGGCGCTGATGACACGATGTTCTTGTGGTCCAACTGTGGCAGTGTTGGCACTGAGCTTTAACTAACCTACAGACATTTGAATTACCAGAAACAAACAAGTTTCTAACGTCACATGTTTGTTTTTCTTTTTTTTATTATTAATGAAACCGTTTCCGTCATTATAATACTATGCTACATTACGGATTCAAATTTTGTTAATTAAATTAAGAACTTAAAGTGGGAAAAAAACAATGAGCGGAAAAAAAACAAACAACAACAACAAAAAAAAAAACGACATGCCGTGCACGTTTTGGGGACGTGAGGCACGCAGTGTTTGATTGAAGGTTCGCCGATGAGCCGAGCGATTCCGTAACTGGCCGAGAATTGCCGAATCATCTGTCCTGCCCGGACTGCTGGAAGCGGCCGCAACGCCATGTTGGCGAAGTCTCTCATCTCTGTGAGGAAAAAATGATAGAAAACGTAACTGCCGAGAAGAAAAGATAGATCACCGAGGGAGGTTGAAGATCGCGGCGATCGTTTTGTTTTTAAAGCAACGAACCGAGCCGGATCCGCTTAGGTTCCGGACGGGCAAGGGAGGCTAAACCTCCCCACCGTCCCCATGAATAGCACCGCTGATCCGAACAGCGACTTTCCATGAAAAAAAAAGACATTTGTGTTGCTTTTCGAGCTTCGTTATCCCAGTTCGTTAAAGGGACTTGGGGCCTGCTTCGGGATCTGCAACGCTTGCTCTATATGAATGCAAGCTAGGCTTTGTTTGTACCAGTATTTATTAAGGTATTGTTTTTATTTTTTGATTTTTTTGCGATGAGTTTGCCATCGAAAGTGGTCCCCAAGCCCGCCGCTGTCGCAGTTAGCGGACCTGGAAGTGGCCCCTCTCCGTCAAGCCAACTGCGGGCTACCCTGACCTCCGTGTCTCTGCCGCCGGGAGCCCCAACTGCTCCTCAGCCTGGCGCCGTACCACCACCGTATCCTTTCACATGGGTAACATACTAAATGTCTGAAACTCCTGCGTTCAATTTACCCTTCTGACAGTAACTCACAGTGCCGTTTTTTTTAGTGGTGGGTAAAAGACGTGGACACGGGGACGATGGTTTCGTTTGGAGGCAGCTGGGAGGGGAGCTAAGTATGCTAACGTTAGCTAATCAAGCCGGTTGACAAGCTAATTGATTCGGGGGGATTTGACGGTACTGAATTGCGTTTAGTTACATTTGTAATTACCCATATCTGTCGCCTAACTGCGGCAGCAGAGCATAATAATAAATTAAACGCAATTTGACACAGGGAAGCGCTAAAACCGGCAAGCTATCAGGCTTTCCACACCGGTTACCGGCTTTGTTCGGTGCTGATTGTTGACTAGCAAGATGCTTTAGCCGAGCTGAAGCTGTGTTGAAGCTAAACCAAAGACAGCCCCCTGTGGTTAGAAAGTGTCCAGGTCAGTGAACGCACCGTGGAGCTGAAGGGCGTCTTCCATTTCAGCGTCCTGACCTGTGGCTGTATAATGTAACTGAGCTAAAATAGGCTAGCAGGCCCAGTCCCACCAAACCTTCGGACATATGAAGGAGTCGTGAAGTGGACTTGAGTTCACAGGAGGCGATTTTGGTTTCATTACCGGTTTGTTAAAACATCATCAGAACTAAGGCTCTTAAAATTGTCCCCAGGGTGTTACTCCAACACCGCTTTATTTACTCTCCTGGGAAATCTGTCAGCAAATACACCCAGGATATTTAGCATCAGTTTATTGTCATGGGCTTGTGTTGTCACTGCCTCAAAATATAAGCTGCATTGCCAGTATTCACTCATCCATCCAAATCATTGAATTCAGGTATTCCAGTCACTTCCGTGGCCACAGGTGTATAAAATCAAGCACCTAGGCTTGCAGACTGCTTCTACAACCATTTGTGAAAGAATGGGTCGCTCTCAGGAGCTCAGTGACTTCCAGCGTGGTACCGTGACAGGATGCCACCTGTGCAATAAGTCCAGTCATTGAATTTTCTCCCTGTTAAATATTCCACTGCTGTTAGTTGGTTTATAACAAAGTGGAAGTGATTCAGCCATGTAAAATCACAGAGCGGGCTCAGAGGATGCTGAGGAGCATGGTGCACAGAGATCATTAACGTTCTGCAGAGTCAACAGCTCCAGACCTCCAAACTTCACGTGGCCTTCAGATTAGCTCAGGAACAGCATAGAAAGCTTCATGGAATGGCTTTCCATGGCTGAGCAGCTGCATCCAAGCCTTCCATCACCAAGTACAAAACATCAGATGCAGCGGAGTAAAGCACGCCGCCGCTGGACTCTAGAGCAGTGGACATGTGTCCTCTGCAGGGACGAATCACTCTTCTCTGTTTGACAATCAGATGGACGATTCTGGGTTTGGTTGCTGCCAGGAGAACGGTTCTTCTCTGACTGCATTGTGCCAAGTGTAGAGTTTGGTGGAGGGAGGATGATGGTGTGGGCTTGTTTTTCAGGAGCTGGGGTCGGCTGCTTAGTTCTAGTGAGAGGAACTCTTAATGCTTCAGCATACCGAGACATTTTGGACAATTTCATGCTCCCATCTTTGTGGGAACAGTTTTGGAACGTCCCCTTCCTGTTCCAACATGACGGCGCACCAGCGCACAAAACAAGGTCCATAAAGTCCTGACCTCAACCTGACAGAACACCTTTGGGATGAATCAGAGCAGAGACAGGCTTTATATCCAACATCAGTGTCTGAGCTCACAAATGTGCTTCTAGAAGAATGGTCAACAATTCCTGTAAGCACTCCTAAACCTGAGATTTGGGAGGAGTCAACTTCATATTAAACCCTGTGGAATAAGAATGGGATGTCACTCAGGTTCATGTGTGCATGTGAAGGGAGGCGAGCGAATACTTTTGGGAAAATAGTGCACCATTTACCTTTGAGTTAACGCATTGATGGCCTAACATTACCCAATCCTACTTTTGGTGGAGTGAAGTCACTGCAGCTGCCTCCTGTTTTATTTACAGCATGGTACCACCGGTGTGTGTGTGTGTGTGTGCGTGAGAAAGAGAGAGCGAGGGAAAGAGATAGAGAGGGAGGATTGGGTTGATCTCTTTTAGTGGCAGAAAGATGTGTGTTTTGTGATCTGACAGAGGGACTTAGCTTTGGGGTGTGATGTCTTAACCTGATTTCCTGCCTCCTACGATCACAACCACCCCGTGTTTCCGACGTCTGAGAGGGGCAGTAAGCAACAAGTCCTATCAGTACCAAATGCTCTCCTGCTCACAATTTGTAATGTTTTTCAATTTTCTGTGAGTAAGATGCGTAAACCCACGATCTTTGTGTTGTACCAAGTATTCTCTTGAGTCACGGCTTTTGAAATGACTCAAAATTTCCTGAAGTACTTTCACTGATATGTTCGGAGCTTTGTACTATTCATTATGCTTAGTAGTTTTATTGTTTTAGGTACAATAATGATTAGAAATGTTATTATTTTTTTGACTTAAGGCAGGTTGTTTTTTTGAATGACTGGAGTGTCGACAGTGCATTTGAACGTTTTCGAGGAAGTTGTTGCTGGCAGTCATATAAAACACCTGGTTACTTCATAAAACCATTTGTTTTGCTATAGGCTTCACTAACAGTTCAGAATTAACAAAAGTTTGACCTTTTTTGTATGCTGCAGACACTATCATGAGCACGTTCTACTTTATTCCATCCTAAACACTGACATGTCCACCTGTTGTTATTTTTTATAGACACACTGATTTTGAACGTGGCTTGGTTGTTTTGAGTATTTCAGAAACTGCTGATCTCCTGGGAGTTTTTACACACAACCATCTCTAGGGTTTACAGAGAATGATCTGAAAAAGAGAAGATATCCAGTGATACCAGCAGTTGTGTGGAGACAAAAAAATACCTGTTGGTGTCAGAAAAGAATAGGTTTGAGATGATAGAAAGGCAACAGTAGCTCCAATAACCACTCGTTCCAAGCAAAGTATGCAGAAAACCGTCTGTGAACACACAACACGATACCTGAAGTAGAGCAGAAGACCGCTCTGGATGCCTCTGCTGTCAGCAAAGAACAGGAAAATGAGACCACAGTTCATGCAGGCCCACCCAAACTGGACAATAAGAGATTGAACATTGGTTGGTCTAACGAGTCTCTGTAAACCCTGGAGATCGTTGTGTGTGAAAATCCCAGGAAATCAGAAGTACTCAGACCAGCCTGTTTGGCACTGACAACCATGCCATGTTCAAAATCACTTAAATCACCTTTTTTCCTCTTTCTGATGCTCATTTTAAACTTCAGCAAGTCGGCTAAATGCCTAATTGTATTGAGTCGTTGCCATGAGATTGTCTGATTAGCTATTTGTGTTAACAAGCAATTGAGCAGGTGTACCTAATAAAGGGCCTGGTGAGTGTGTGTGTGTGTGTGTGGTCAATAGGGGTTTTACAATGGGCGATCTAGCTGTTTGAAGAGCCCAGCTGTTATTATATTGTTGTAGATTCATTGTGTCCCAGAAAATAAAGCAATTTAATGTTAATGATGACAAACGAGGCACAGAACTGCTGAACCTTAATAAGTGTTTATTTATTTCTTTTATGTCAGCCTTTTCTCCATTTTTTTTCTCAGATTTGTTTCACTCATCCTGCAGTTCACTTGTTCAGAAATTAATCATATGAATACATTTCAGAAAGTGCTAAAACAAACACATTAAACACACTGAATGGCTTTGTTTTCAGAAATTGTGAAGTAAAAAAATAATAATCCTAGGTAATTGGCCAGTTGATTAGTTCAGCACTAATTGAGGGGGTTAGACACAATTAAAAATACACTATTGTTTCTCTCAGGTGCTTTGGTGGTGAGTCTGTTTCTTTGGAGTTGTATTTATTTTAGTGAATGTGTAATGAAAGTACAATAAACTCTTGGATTACATAAACCATCTCTGCAGTTAGTGGGGAGTTAACCATAAAAATAAACAGAATAATCATCAAATCAATACAATCTCTAAAAAAAATAAACTACTCCTGTTTGTCCTGGGACCTTTTAGTAAGTCACATGATCCACACCTTTATCCTGGGACTCAAATTTATTGACTACATGGCTGTTGTGAAGTAAATTTAATTTACGTGTGTCTAGGAAATCCAGTCCTCTGAGTGTTGCTGCTCATCTGACCTCTCACTCCCTCCTGGCCTCTGAGGGCAGAAGTGTGGGAGCGTGATACGCTGCGTCTGCTGTGTGGGAATTCCTGCTCGGAGAATGTCGCCGTGTACGCGGAGGTCTCGGATGCACCGGGGTTTAGAGCGGCGCGGTTGGTTGTGAGGTGTGTGTGCGTGTGTGCGTGCACAGATTGCGCCGGCTCCTGGTTGTCAGAGAAACAACCCGGCGCATGTGTCTGCTGCTGCACTTGCCAGACAAAAGCTCTGCTGCTTAGCATTCAGAGTGAGAGGCCAAGGTGGTGCTTCCCACCATCTGCCAACAAAGGCCCAGGTCACCCAGCTTGCATCTGCCCCCCCTAATTTCCTTCCATCCCCCCATAACTCACCTCACCCCAGTGCTGTCCCAGCTGAGAAAACTGAAGTCTTCTCCCTATTTGCCTCAACTCTTTTTCTCAAGACCCCCCTCCCACCCCGTCCGCTCAGCTTTCATGTTCATGGTCTAGTAAGTTAATCTCTCTTTGAAATAGCTTCCTCCTCATTCTTAGTCATAGCTAGTTTTAAAAGTTCCTCATTCTTAGAGTTTGTGCCCGTGTGGTGTTTTCCAGTGCCAGTGAGCCAGGCGATGCAGTTCTGCAGCAGCACTGCTTTGTTGCGTATGTACCCAGCTGGTAGGTCACACAGAAACGTAGTTCTGTCTTTCAGCACAGGTGTGTGTGTGTGTGTGTAGTTTGCATGAGAAGATATTCTCCTGAGCATACTCACTGTGGGTTGTTATAAATAAACTGCTGAGTTGAGATGAGCCAGCACGCAGGACTGTTCTTTCCAAGGAGGGAGTGGTCTTGAACAAGACATCCTGGATATTGTCTGTTCTCTCTCAGCATTTTATTAGTAGATAACATCTACACATTAGTATCTCTCTTTTTTTTTAACTCAAGCAAAGACCCTGAACTTGGAGGAAAATAAGCAGTGGACTGTACTTGAGAGTGATCCTACCCACACACTGATGCTCGAAGGTCATTAAAGAAGTTGAGGATGTTTGTATCTTGTCAACAAGAAGTGCTGCTTTTTCTGTGCAGATTATTTATGGTTATACTTCTTTGCCATAAATACCAAAATGCAGTTTTATGCAGAACTACATGAGTAAATGGTTTCTGTTTTTTGGAGCTAGTTGCCTGTTTTAGTTAGAGCAAACTATCGAGTGTTTTTTTTCTTTTATGTCAGCCATATCTTTATCACTGCTCTGCTCCTGTGGTCTAAGGTCACTGGTGCTGATTTAAACCTATAACAACAACCCTGGGATAAACTCCTCCTGGCTGCATTTTGACTGCTGGCTTATTCTCTCACCTCTGCTGCGAACACAGCATTTATTTTATTGATGGTCTTCCTGTTTGTTTTTAAACCTCCTCGTGAAGCACTTTGATCAACATTGTTGTTTTGAATGCTCCATATGAATAAAACGGACATTCACATTGATGCAGAATCTCTCCCTAAATCTTTAAAATACTGCAGGAATGTTTCCTTGTGTGGAGCGTTAACGGATTTCACCTTGCAGTGCAAACACGTTGAGTAAATTGGGGATTGTGAACTGACCATACATGGTGAATGTGAGCGGGCGAACTAGCCCGTCTCACCGTGATGCACTAGTGATCCTGCCCAGGGTACTATATCACGGAGGAAAACCACTTTCTGTGCTTGAGGGTGAATATTTAACCATTTGAAGCAACTTAATGTCAAAATTCAAACATGTCTGACCTTCTGTTTTGCCTCGCTCTGAGGTTTTAAAGCATCTGATACAGTGAGCTGTTCAGATTTGCTAAAATAAAGTGAGTGATTTATAGATTAGAGCTGAAAAGATTCAGCTTTCTCATCTTTATTTCCTCCCATCTTTAGCTACAAATCATGCTACATTTACTATACATCAGAACAAGGAAACTGAAGCTTTTTTGACCTTTTTTTTGCTGTGCTTTACATTAAAATCACATAAAAAAGACATGAGCCAATACTACTCAACCAGCACTTTGTCTGATGTTTTACTTTTGAAAATGGCTACATTGGACCAGAAAATCTGACTTGTTCTTGACATATTTAAGTACTGTCAATATAAACAGCTGTCAGCTTCTTAGAATATTAAAAGGAATGCACATCACTTGCTTTGTTTAATGTTAGTTTTCTTCTCAGAGGATCTTATGTTGAGTTGTGTCATTTTGATCAAACCTTAAAAATAACTTTATGCTTCACCCTCGGTGGTGGGCAATAACAAAGAAAACCCAGGAGAATAGTCTGGCTGTGGTGTTACACAGTATTTATGTCTGCTGTGCGTACCGGGACAGTTCAGTGAGTGACTGAGCCTTAAAGAAGGATCAGTGCCAAACATTTATAGCTGAGCTACAAAATAATAGAAATATAAGTATTTCAGAATAAAACTGCCAGATGTTTTTCTGACTCTTTCAGGAGACTGAGCTCGATTGAACTGCAGTCTCTGATCTGAATGCTGTCGTACATCAATAACACAATTTAAAGCTTATTAAGTGTAATTTGGAATGCACTGATTGCTTAGATAAGTTGATTATTATTTTTCCATTCACAGCCATAGAAGTTCAAAATGTCTTTTCCCTAATTAGCTGTGGGCATCCAGAATCCTTCTTGCTGAAGATCTGATTTGTTAGTGTTGAATCCGCCAGCCCACCGCCTCTCGCTCGTACAGTAGTGAAAGAGCAGTCTCAGCAACAGCAGGCAGGGAGTGAGCGCTTTGTGAGCTTCGCTTCACACACATACACATTGTGTGTGATGGTGTGTGTGAGTGTGTGAGTGGCCAGCGAGCCTGCAGGGAGAAGTAGGGTTTGTATCTGCACCATCTGGGCCGTCTCCACTCACTTCCTGTACCTCCACTTAGAGCCCTCTGCACTGAGACTTCTAGGTACTCTGGGTCATTCAAACAAGACATCATTTTCCATCGAGTCTTTGTAAAAAATACGCCACAGTTATTTGAGTTAACACCTTTCTTTTCCCCTCTCCACAGTAAGAGAAATTCATGTGTTTATTTAATCATTCGTCCCCAAACAAAGCTCATCTCTGACTTTAACCCTCGTAGTCTAATTTTCTTTGTTTGCTTCATATGATTTATTATTTAGTTACTGGTTGCTAACTTCCCAGCTCTAATTCAATTATTTATTCAGTAATAGGATATTACAGTTTATTGAGCTGTATCATCCTCCCTTGATTACACTCCTGCAGTTTCTAAGGCCATATTTCCTCCTCTTTTTTTCCTCTCTCCCCATCCCACAAACTCAGCACTTAAGTGGCTTTACGGTAAGCTAATGATGAAGCATGAGCTGCAGCAGCTTTACCCTCTTAAACGAGGCTTACCTGTCACTGTGGGGTCAGGGGACAAGGAGGAGTGGTGGAATCTACTTTATGATCTCCTCCAGATAGTCGGTTCAGCGTGGCTTTGTTTACACCCAAACTCTGCCTCTTCCAGAGTAGACACTATTTATGTAAAAATCAGTGACTTTTTTTCTTAAATGCACAGATTGATTATTTGTTAGCAGGGTGTAGTCGCCATCATAAAATAATATTTCAGTCTGAGTGTCTAAAAGCTGTAAGGTGGAGTTGATTTAGGATTATGTTTCCATCTGTCTCTCCTCTCTGAAGCTGCATTTCTTTTATGTCTGCAGGTGTCAAAATGTCTCACTCATCATGGGTGTAATTTTGATCAGTTACGGTTCTAAAGTTTTTAGCAGCACTAAAACAGGAACACTAAGGCCCCGTCCACACGGGAACGGCATTTTACGAAGACACAAAGACTGATTATTTCAGCCAGAAGCAGCCCCCAAAACTGTATTTTTAAAAAAACAGGTTCCAGAGTAAAAACATCTTGAAATGCCAGTGTTGCTTTTTTGCATCAACAGCCAAAACGCAACCTTTTGGAAAAGATGGAGTCATAGTGCCACCTCTGATCTGACCTCTGACCCTAAGCAGGACAGATAATAACAGATTACATGCCTGTGTTTGGTGCTCAGCTACTTCAATGAGCAGACAAGAAGGCAAAAACTCCTTTTTACACCAAATCTTTTTTGTCCAAAAAGGTTTTTATCACTTTGTAGAACTGCCAACAATACTAAAGCAAACATTGCAGAAAAACATCTCTAATACACGTACATCATTTAAAAAACCAAAGGAAATGGGAATGGATTTAAAATACTGACACTTGTGTATAATACGCTTCAAACATCCTGAGGAAAACGTTTCTCTGCAGCCGTCCCTCGCTGGACACGCTGCCTTAAAGCGTCCATCATGTCCAGGTATTTGGACTGACACGACTTACTCTTCTGCACCTTAGTGGGTTTGTAGTTTATCGTGTCGTGAAGAAGTTCTGCTTTGTCGGTCAGTTCACAAAAAGGATTTGTTTGGTTTTTGCTCCTGAATTCATCCTCCTCTTCTTTTTCTTCTTCTTGTTCCCAGAGACAACCTTTGCCATGAACTGGTGCTGTGTAAACAGGTGTATATATGAGTATTATCTAAATACAGTTTGTGTGAGCTTTATGCCCATGCTCCACGTCTGGTTTCCTGTTTTGCGGCAGCGTTACAGCGCCACATACAGGCCTGGCATAGTAACATAGTTTCTGTGTGGATGAAAACATTTCCGCTGCAGACGTGTCTGCATGCATTTGGGTGATTGGCCAAACTCATGATGGGCCTGATTGAAATAATATTTTATCACATGATATTTGATCATGAGGACATGACACTGCTTCAACTCTGAGGCCAGAAATGTCCAACCTCCATCTGAGCCCTGATGTCTTCAGATCAAACAACTAATCTATAAGAACCAGCAACTTAACTCTATTTTATATATTTTAATGTTTAATTATGAAGCTTTTGTTTTGAAGTAAATCTATATTTATCTTGCCAGGTTAGAACCAAACTAAAGATGAATTCTTTAGGAGAAAAAGAGAAATTATGCTTCTTTTAAACATGAGGTGATGTCTGAATATTTGGTCACAATTTTCAGTTCAGACTGCTTTGCTGAGAGAGTATGTCTTCAATCAAGGAGAGGTTTTTGCAATTATACTACAAAATTATCAAATTCTTTGAAGACAAACACTTCAGTTGCATTAAATAGGCCAGTATGGCTGTCTGGGAGCACATTTTTATCTACTTTCATGAGGCCTTTATAGCATTAATAGTAAACGTTTTTAATTACAGCATTAAGTTTTAGTACGGCAACAATACAGACAGAAATTTCCTCCCAGTCTCGGTCTGTTTATGTTACTAGATGTTGTGAAACCTTTGAGAATATGAAGCCACAAACCTTCTTTGATATCAAAGAGAAACTTGGCTGCAAATATGAAAGCAGCACACTTGTTAGAACGAGGGGTAAAAATAAAACACAATTAGTTCTCTGGAAAAATACACCTCTTCCTGTGTTTTCTGAGGAGTACAGTTTCCCCTGACACGTCACATGTTGCGTTGTTGGAGCAAAGCGAGTGATACAAGCAGTGTCCTTTTTAAAGCTTTTCTCCAAGTTTGTTGCATAACAACATTCTGCATGACTGCAGGTGTTTTCCCTTTAGAGAAAGCAAAAATCTGCATGCTGGCTTCGAGCCATTTCAATAATAGCCGGCTCTTACAATGTGGCTGCTGTTGGAAGAAAAAGAAACTTGCTTTCGGATTTTATTTTTTCTGGATTTCTTGACCTGAACGTCTGACTGCAGGTGGAAATGCTCCTGTTCCTGTCAGAACCTCTTCAGGTTCTCCTTTTTATGTGTTGGCCGAATGTGAACAACTGGACAGATTTTATTGAAACTCTCAGGAAGTAATAATTAAATGTACAACTACAAGTTATTATCTTTAGGAGTTAACCCCATTCAAGATGGTCGCCCCAGCTAAGCAACACTAAACGGCTGTAACTCAGTCAGTTTTACAGATATTGAGCTAAATTTTGGTGTGGTAGTAGCTGAGAGTCATCCCCAACACTAGAGTTTGTGTCAGATCTTTGCTTACAACTTTGGCATTAACTGTTGGTTTCAACACTGTCTGTTAGCAAAATATCTCATGAACCGCTGGACAGATTTTAATGAAACCCTAAGTATGTAATGATTATTTAGCATGCACAAAAATGGCTGTAATTCAGTGAGTTTTACAGACATTGAGCTGAAATTTGCTGTGGTGACAGCTCACAACACACTCTAAACGCTAATGGATCATACGAGATAATACATGAGGTTACACATAATGGTATTTTTAAGGTTTAACACAAGATGATTTTAGTCTAAAAATGGCACGACTGGCGTTGATCAATGAGCATTTCTTTAATGAATGCAAGGCCTTTTTTATTTATTTACGTTTCAAACAGCAACATAAAGCACTGAAATGCTGGGATTGGAATATTTGACTTCTCTTTTTGCTTGACAGATGCTTTTTTTTTAACAATGAGTCAAAATACTACTCTCATTTCATTATTTGCAGTTTAGCATTTTTTGGATGAATCATCCAGAAATCAGCGCCTGTTACATTCACATTAGGATGTTTTTCTCTCTCTCTCTCTCTCTCTGATTCTCAGTACAATGAACAACCTAAATACTATCATCCCACAAATTTGTGCTCTTTTCCACCTGGATTATCATATCTCTGTGGTGAGAGCGAGCCTCTAATTACTGCTAATTTCTGTGTGCATGTGTGTGTGTTGTGGAGGTGGCGGAGGCGTGCATTGTTTTTCTAAACTCTCCAGCAATGAAACAGATAACGCTTCCTGCTGTGCTTCTGCATTCTGAACTGCAGCCTCTCTTTTTTTTTTTCCTTTTTAATGATTCTTTGCTCTCTTTATCTTCTCACACACACACTCCCATGAGTAGCTGGCAGGGGGCCGAGAGAGATGATGGCCCCTTAAGGCAGGAGCAGAGTAAAGGAAGAGGGCTCAGGGCAAGAGGAGGCGTGATTTGGGTGAAAGGAAGAAAGCCAGACGTTCAGTTTCCCTTAAACCATGTGATCAGCGGTGTGTGAGCCTGTCTGTCGCAGACGGCTGCCTGAGCAGGTTACTAATCACAGGGCTTCCCTCTGCTCTTTGAATATTTTCACATTCCTTCTTTTTCCCCCTCTTTAACGTCTGACTGATTGTGATTCTCATTATTACATGTTTCAGAGGCTGTAATGAGTGTTTGCTTCATTTAGGCAATATAGATTTATACAGTAAGCTTGATGGAAACACATTATCTTTTACTAGCAAAAGGAAAAGAAAATGGTATCAAATAGGAGCGGTTGTCTAATCCTCTGCTCTGGCAGTCACGCCTCCTGATGTAGTCCAGAAATCCATTTCAGATTTTCCTTTTAACTCTTGCAAAATGGTGAGGGTACATGGTGTACTAGCGAGATTGGACACTTAGGGTTGGGTGGTTGTGGGGAATCCATCACATTAACTATGCAAGCCACTGGGGTTTAAGGAAAGCCCTTTGGATGTAAAGAAGATTAAAGCAATTCATAAAAACGTAGATCTGGAAATGGAAGTAATATCAGCAGAATTATGTCAGCACCAAATATTTAACTTACCAGAAAATACAAGACTAAATAAAAAACAAATCAAGTCTCTTGTTGTGGTTTAATCAACAATATTTAGAATCAAGTGTTTCTTAAGACGTGTTGGAAGTTTACCTGTTGAATCATCCAAAAAACTTGTTTCAGTCTCCAGCTGCTTTGACATTTCTTTAACCGGGCCTCACCAGAATCCCTCGTGTTCAGCCTTCACTGGATGACCGGATCTTCCCCACACAGCCTGGAGTCGCTATCTACAGCGTGAGTCTCTCAATTCAGCTTTTGCTTAAATGTAGAAATGATGTTAGTGCTCTGTTGCATCTTTATGTTCTTCATTTTGTGTACTAATTTAAAAAAAGGGCTGAGATCCAACCTGGTTTAATTTGGTAAGTTGTTACTTTGGGGAACCTTTGTAACTCACCAACACCGTCATCTGTTATTAAACATTTCCTGTGTCACCATAACTGTTGTTTTAACCTGACTAGAGCACCATCGGTTAAAGGGATCAGATAGTTAATTAGATTTGGTCAGTAAGACTTGGCAGGACTTTGTTTCCACTCGTGTCTTCTTGGTATGAGATTTTGATGGTGAAATTCTCTCCAGATGTCAGTAACAACACATCCAATCCACACGGGCAAAGAAATCAAACCAATCAAGATGTCCATAAATGAAGTTATGTGTAAAAAAGAGAAATGACACAGAGAAAAAGAATTGATTGCATGAAGAAAGAGAGGTGCAAAAAGCCACGGAGAGTCAAGACAGCAGCTGAAATCTATTAGTAGTTAGAAAGCAATCCACTTAGTAGGAAATAAGAGCAGTTGGTTAAACTGATGGATTATAAAAAGGTGTCTCATTACCGAGGTGCCACAAAAAACCAGTGAGCTGTCTCAAGACCTTTGCAACCTTATTGTTGCGAAACATACCGATGGCACTGGTTACAGAAGAATTTCTAAACTACTGAAAGTTCCAGCGAGCCCTTTTGGCGCCAAAATCCGGAAGTAGGAAGAACATCATTTCACCATAAATCAGCCATGACCTGGTGCTCCCCGCAAGATTTCTGACAGAGGAATAAAAGGAATTATCAGAAGAGTTGTCCAAGAACCAAGGACCACTTGTGAGGAGCTACAGAACGACCTGGAATCAGCAGGAACAGTTGTTTCAAAGAAAACGACAAGTAATGTACTCAACCTCCATGGCCTGTATGCACCATCACGATGCAAGACTCCATTGCTGAAGAAAAAGAATGTTTAAGTGCATTTAAGGTTTGCTTTGTAACATTTAGACAAGCCTGTGAACTACTGGGAGCATATAGTCTGGTCAGATGAGTCCAAAATTAAACTATTTGAATGTCATAATACACACCATGTTTGGAGGTCAAAAGACTGCATTTCACCCCCAAAATGACCAGATGATGATGTTCCACAGGCGGGAACAGGATGATTGGACAAATGTACATTCTTGCTAATTATCTGCTGCCATCTACCAGGATGATGAAGATGAAACGAGACGATGATCCCAAACAGGAAAGAGAAAGAAAATAAAGCTGCTAGAATGGCCCGTCCAATCACCTGACCTGAATCCTATTGGAAAATCTAAGGAAATAATTAAAGGTCAGAGTTCTTAGGAAGAGTCCACAGAAGAATGGGCCAAAATCACACCTGAGCAACCCATGCAGCTACTTTCACATCAGTTGCATCTTTAGAAATATATTTACTTACAAAATTGGTGGCGTGTTCAGTACTTATTTCAGCCGCTGTATGTGAGGCGTTGGGAGACGTGTTACAGCAATTAGACTTACAAGATGTTCAACAATTGAAAACAAAAGCAACGGGTAAACTGATTTCTATAAATAGATGATCGTAAAGTCAGGTTTAAGTAAACGAGTGTCAAGTGAATTTGATAAACAACATACTGAAACTGGTAACCGGACCGTGCCTGTTGCCTTTTAATAAATCAATTAGACTAAAACATCGAGCTTTCCTCACCTTTTTCCTCCCAAAGGAGAGCGTAGTAGAGAGGTGTGTAGATGCTGTGATGCAGTTTTATAGGTTTTAAATAACATCTATGAGGTGTCTCTCAGAGAGAAATGCTTTTAATGAAAACTGTGTGATAGTGTTCAGTAACTAGTGACACGAAGCACATAGTGTTTGCTCAAGCTGTGTCCAGCATGCCGTGTTTACACTGAGCAAATAAAAAACAAAACCAGGAAGGTGTGTGTTCACAACATTCTTCTAAGGATCTGAGGCGTCAAAAGGATTTAACACTCCAATAAGTCCAGTTTTAGTTTCAGTATTTTATTCATCATATTCACTTGACACTTGTTTACTCAAAGCTGTATTTACAATCATCTATTTGTAGATCTGTTTACTTGTTGCTTTTGTTTTACATCGTTGAACATCTTGTCATAATTTATGCCGCCAATGGAAGAAGCAGATAAGAATGTTGGAAACAAAGTAAAAGTCTCTGAGAGGGTAAGGCAGGTTGTTTTTCTTTGCATGACTTGCAAACAAAAACATTCGCCGAGATTCAAAAACTACAACACGCAACGCGCTCAAACTTAGAAATAAACTCATCGCAGCAATCCCTGTAAGGTAGCGAGGTGATGCGTGGCGGAGCGGTGACTCTGACTCTTCATCGCTAAAGATGAGCTACATGGCCGACACGTCCATAATCACTGATCACTAAACCTAAACAAAAAACACAACAAACATTCATAATCTGTTCTGAAACATTACAAGTGCTGCTGCAGTTGGTTTCATTTGCTCTTTATGGATTTTAACAAATGTAGCTGACAGCTGTGGTATTTACTGAGCGCAAACTAAAACTTTGAACATTTCTACTGAATATACTGGATCCTTTGCGTTTGTTACTCCTTGATGATTTAATTTTTTTTTAGCTCTGACATTTACAAGCCTACCAGTATACCTTGGAGACGCTTTTTGACGGGAACCACGGAGTAGCTTTTTAACAGTGCAGTCACTTCTGAAATGTGGGAGGCATTGGAAGCAGCTCCACATTGCACAAGGAAAGAAAGCCTTTTCAACTCCGAGCTGCTTTATCTGCTGCAGCACAACAGAGCTGGAAACAAAGATTTTGAGATTTCCAAACTCTGAAAAGATTGTTGTTTTTTTTGTTGTACGCTGCAAGAATGATGACACTGGTGGAAATAAACGGCACTCGTGGCGTGAGACGGTTGCTCCGCGCAGTGGACGCGCGGATTACCCAGTCACTCCCGTTTCCCCCCTTCTTTCTCTTCACGTACGCTCGCCGTACAGCCGCTTACCTCCCCTCCCCCACCCCGTCACACTCTACTGTATGTTGTCAGAACGCGCTGCCGGCCTGAAGTGGAGCAGGCTCCTCCCCTGGCAACAGCAGCTAGGCTTTTTATCCCAGGTCATCCGAGGAAAGTGGGCCATGCGGAGAAGCCGTAGGGATGCAACAAGGAGACGTACTGTAGATACAGTAGATTATATTAGCAGTAACATCTGGTGACTTAATGCAGTGCCAAATCTTAAAAAAAGTAGGAGTTTTTTCCAGTTCGTTGCTGCTCTTCAGGTCTGCAGCATACGGTTTTTGTCACACTGATCCTCACAACACCGGAGGTTCTCTGCCTTTAAGGCTACTGAAAGCAACGAAGCACTTCAGGGGTTAATTTTGTTCTGTTCTTCCAACGAAAGCATGTTCAGTTGTGCAACAGAATGAGGTGGAGTTATAACTTTTCTTTGTTTCAGAAACCTCTGCAAATTGTCTACAGGGGACAAAGAGGACTGGAAGCAATTCAGTCCCGTATCTGTAGGCCTTTATTTCACCGGCCTTTTCTAACGCTTGGAGAACGGGGCTTTCAGTTGCCTTTATTGAAGAAATAAAATGTCAGCATCCTTGGGAAAGATGCGGCCTTGGACGTATCATAGGTCACTTTAAAAACTCTGTGTACTTTTCTGTATTCACGCTACCATCAAAGAAGTATTAAATACTTTTACAAAGGCACAGAAATATTCCCATATCATCACAGAGCCTGGATTAAGGCCTTTTTGCTTCAATAATCCAGACTGAGTTTGAAAGAAAAGGGACATTTTGTGCTTCAGGGAAAAGATAAAACGTTCCAAAATTGTAATGGAATCAAACTTCGTATTGTAGTGCTTGGAAAGTTTTCCAAAACAGATCCTTGCTCGTGTTTATCTTGGCTCTTGATGACAGTTCTAGTTGGAGTGATGTTTTGAGGGATTGAAGATCACAGTTGCCCAGCACACATTGTTAGCATCATACAGTTTATTGAGGCATATAAACAAACAAACAGCGTCAGGCCTCCATTTTTTTTAGGCTGATTAATTTCAGTTTGGTGCCTGAACGCTGCAGACTCTGGATCTCCTGAATTTTAGCTGCTGTTCGTCTCCTTCTCCGCATTCATAGAAGTCATGCCAGGACTTTCTCCTGACAGTCTGACAAATATGTCCTGCATTCAGTTCTGCAGCAGAAAAACCAGATACTTCCTGGATAACTTCACTGTTTCCCAGCAACCAGTGTCAAACCTGGGCACAATTTGTGCACCTTTCTGCTCAGCCACCATGGCGAGTGAACGGTATACTCCCTCCTCTCTGAAAGCAAAAAGTCTTTGAGATTTCCTGTTGTACTTATTTTATTTCATCTTGTATAAGAGCGACACAGCACTTTCTTAATTACTAATTTCATTTTTAAAATCATTGAAAACGGCTCAGCTGTTGAATGAAATATTTCAGGGCAATTCTTTCAGCATCCTGACACCAGAGCAGCTTCAGCTTCAACACAACCGTGCTCATGTCACTCGCCAATGCCCGTGTTTGTTAGTTAAATAGTATAATTTTAATATATCTCTAAGTGCAACAGCTTGTCAATCAGGCTTTATTTGTAAAATGAAAAATAAGGATCTCTGAGGGGTTTTTTTTTCCTTCGGCTTTAGCAGGAAAAAAAAGATGCAGCCTGATGTGTTTGAGGTATTCTCATCTGTTCTGAATAATTTAATATACAGTACTGCTGTCGTTAACCCTGAACCCTCCTCTGTCAGGGAGCCTTGTTTAGCCTGACCTGGTTATTTTTATTACACCACTTGCCCTCGGTCTATCACAGATGAGTAATGTGATTACTGAACTGTCTGAGGTCTCGGCATCCTTTCATGATGCAGTTTCTGCTGCTTGCTGTGTCAGTCTTTTGTCAGCTACCAAAGGCTTCATCGACTGCAGGTCTTCACCTCCCCGTACGGGGAATAACACCTCTGATTGAGTGCTTGATTTCCACTCCTCTGCAGGCGGGGGAACTAATCATCTGTCCAGTCCCACTCTGCTCTTCCTCCCTGTCACATCTTATTTTGTGTCGCTGCCTAACTGGCCTTCTTCTTCTTCTTCTTCTTTTTTGTCACGCAGGTACCCAGACATGCCGGTCCTACATTCACGGGTCCCGATATCACAAAGGGACACCCGAACTTGGCGGGAACCCCGCCTGGTCATGCCCACTCGCCGGCGCTCTCTCAGGTATCCGTACCCACAGCTTCCCCGTATCGCTACCCTAAGGGCTGGGAGGCAGGCGGAGGGGTGAGTCTGTCACATATTCATTCATTTTTTTATCTGTGCTGTATATTATTGTATAATTATATAACAGTTTTTTGTATTTTAAGCAGGTAAGTCTCAGTTAGTTTAAACACTTGTTAAAAATATGTGCCGCTTAGCAAACATTTCTCTTAAATCTGGTTTTATAATAAAAACCATTTTCGTATTCTCTCTGTTTAACAGAGAATCACGAGCTGATTTGATGGAATAGTGTTTGATCAGAATAGATTTAAAGTCACATATCCCTGCCTTTTCTATTAATCTGAGAACTCAGAGTTGGTTTCATGTCTGAATGAGCAGCCCCGTGGCTTTCTTTAACAAATTATAAGTTTGAAACTCCAGTAACATTTGCATATCACTAATAACAAACCGCACATTTAAACTGCTCTGGTCACAAAAACAGAGCAGCTCCACCTACGGTCAGAGAAACCAGTGTTCAGATTGACCTACTCCATGGATTTTCCTGTAATTATTAGCTGCAACACCCACTTTTTTTTCTCAGTGACTCAAATAAAAACATTTGAGCTGCAAATTCTGCTTTCTAAATATAAACCGTTTTTAGTTTCTGCTTCAGTCTTGCTCCGTTTTGTTTAAAATAAATCTCAGTGTGTTTGTTAGACTGAAAGAAATTCAGATGCTTAAATTATCTGAAAACTTTTTTTGTGCTTTATCCTTTGATCTCACTATTTGTCTGTTGGTGTTCTCAGAAATAAAAAGGTCACGATTTTCTCAAGTTACAGTTGTGGTCGTGATGCTATTTAAATCTTCAT
Source organism: Kryptolebias marmoratus (assembly GCF_001649575.2). NCBI lineage: Eukaryota > Metazoa > Chordata > Actinopteri > Cyprinodontiformes > Rivulidae > Kryptolebias > Kryptolebias marmoratus. Next base: position 5,086,092 of record NC_051433.1, read on the forward strand.
GTGCAGGAATCCAGTCAAAGGTTTATTTGTGTATTTCTTTCCCAACACAAGTAGATCAGTAAACATGCAGAATAGCAGTGTTCTTGCAGCAACCACAGAGCACTTCCACACCTTTAATACAGTTTTCTGACAGGGTGACAAGTTACAGGAAATTTATCATGCTGTTTGAAATTCTTACAACTCAGCCAGTGTGTGCTACCTAATCCTGCACAGATGACAAATACCGCACGCTCACTGGTATCTGTTCATCACACGGGTTTTACGAATAAAGCTGTGACGGAAATGATTTTAAATGTGGCTGAACACTGTCACTTTGAGCAGAAAGATGAGGTCATCAGCGCTGAATACGAGAGCGATTCCTGTCCACATCTGCCTGTAAACAAACACACATCTCATCCTAGTTCCTTCATGTTGATTAGGATTCAGATCAAATAAGAAGCACTCATATTAGGCTCTGAATACACAGACAAGCAGGTTTTAACATTCATGATATTTTTATTTTTTGACCACACTGGAAGAGAGTTTAAACTGTACCTTTTTTTATCCTTTCCAGACTGAGTTTTGTTTTGATATGATGCTTCGGAGGGGGTTCTTCGCTGTGGAACACCATAACAAACTGATAAAAAACAAATGGGATTTTATCGTTTTTCTTCTGTTTTTTAGGATTTTTAGATTTTGATTTGTTGAGTAGAGTTTAAGAAAAAGTGGGTAGGAGTGTAAAACCTGTCCTCCTCCATTGTTCTGGGTGAAAGGTGTGTGAGCAGGTTGGGATTTGTTTATTTAAGAGTCTATTTGAAAGAAGGATAAAGTTTTGGGAGGGTAATTAGGGTTAGTATTCCAATGTTTATCTTCCAGTATTTTGTTTTCAACTACATGTGATGAAGTTTAAGATTGGGCAACAAAACTGGGAGCGACAAAACAGGAGTGTTAAATATTATATTCACAGTTCTCACCTTCAGTCAGGGTATTTATTTCATCCTTTTTGAATAGCCCATTACCATTTTGTGACCGTACCTTGATAAAAGTAACATTCATTATTCTCGAACACGTCAGACAGTGACGCTGCCGCCGTGCTGAGCTCACTTCCAGGCATGTTGACACCGTGACTCAGCATCTCTGGAAGAATGTGACTGTGCTTGTGAGGAATCTAGTTGTTCCACTTTATCATTCTAGCCTACTGGCCCACTGCCTCACCCCAAAGCAGCTCAGGTCACTCGCCAGCCTGCTATAAATAGCCGTGTCAGCCAGCACAAACTTCAGTCATCATATTAACGGCAGCAGCAGCTTAAAGAAACAGAGAAAATCTGCTTAAACCCTCCTCTGCCACACTAGATGAAGAATGAAAGAACATGGGATTTGCTGTGCTTGAAGGTACCAATTATCTTTGGAGCACATAAACCCCACTTTCTCCCATCCCCGTTCAGCAGAGGTTAGCGCTCCGATGGTTGGCGTTTTGTTCTAAAATGTGTCCTTTACAGTGAAATGTTATTGATTGCAGCACATTTTCAGTCACTATTTAACAAACTTTCTTCTTCTTCTTTTTTTTTTTTGACAGTCTCCCTACAACCCTGGGCAAAACGCTGGCTCCGGTCCTTTAGTGTATTCTGCCCCAACACAGCCAATGAATGCGCAGCCACAGAGTCGCCCGGTGAGTTTCTCTCCGTTTTCTGGATTTTCCGGCGGACTTTCCTCCAGAGTTTCTGCGCTTCCTTGATGTTTCTGAAAACAGAGATGTGTGACAGAGTGAACAATAAAAGGAAGACTACTAAGAACTTACCAGCTGTTGACGGATCTTAGTTTGATTTTGCTGGCGAGGCACTTAAACACGGGCTGTATTGATTTAATGAGGTCGTATTGTTCCTAATGGGCTCGTTGTGGGTGTTCTTATCGCTGATAACACAAATGAAACAAGTTTGTGCTCGTGTCGTTTTTCTACTCGTCCATTGTTACTGCCGTGTAATTATTTTAGTAGCTCTCAACTGTTGACATAAACCACTAATAATCAAGAAGATTATAGTCTCAATATAAAGAAAGAAGAGTTCACGTCAGTCATCAGGGTGTAGGCTTTAGGTGATATCTGGCAGATTTTGTCACCTGCAGTGTCAATGGTTGTTTACACATAAAAATGAAAAAGTCTAGGAATGTTAATGTCACACACATCCCTGATCAGCATGAAGAAAAAGAAGCCACAACATTATCGTTCTTTAGATTCAGTGTTTAACTAGTTTTTCCTCCATCCTCAAATCTCTGCTCATTTAGAAACTGTAGTGAATCTTCATCTTTACACAGTTCACTCTGTTTAATACTGCTGTGTGGGATTTTTGACTATTTAATTTTGCACTGAAGGAAGTTGTTTCAGATTGGCCAAATTCTCTAAAGCCTCCTGAAGAACATCTCACCATGAAAGGCCGATGGAAAATACCAAGATATGATAATGTCTTTGAATAATTCATAAATCTTACCTGACTCTTGCTGAGCATCCATCAGGAGTGAAAACCAAACTAGATCTGTCGGCAGATATTTATAAACGGTGTGTTTACATAGATAAAGCCCACCACACAGACTAAAAGATCTTTTTATTTCAGCAGAAAGGGATCCTAAGCATCAAATTACATATATTTATGTACATATAAATATGTATTTATGTGTTAGAATCTCTGACTTGTCTTGTAAGCACAAGAAAAGCTGGGTTTCTGTTCAGATTAAATGTTATGCCTGAGGACCGGTCCTGTGAAGTTTTGTTGCGTTGATGTGTTTGTGTTTTTCAAGCGTCTGCCTCCATCGCTTATCTTCTGCCGTAACTGTGTCTCTCTTGTGCTCTCTGTTCTCCCCGCTTTGCCATCACTGCTTCAATCTCCCCACTGGACCTCTCCTCCCTCCCCCACCAGTTTGCTACGGGCCCTCGACCAACCCACCATCAGGTAATTTACCCCCGCTGAACGACCCTTCTGCTCCCCCTTTTGCATCATCGCCATCAAAGCGTTTTGCTGGTCCTCGTTGCCAAAAAGGGCTTTTTTTTGTGGGGAGTCTACTGTTGCTTTAAAAACATCAGATTTAAAAGCTTTTAAGTGTTTTGGAAACAGATTTAAAGATTAAAATGTTCACGAGGTGTTCTTGTGCCGCTGGTTTTTAAGAAAGCCAAGACTGTTGATTTTTGCTTATTTAAATGTCGTCATGCCTTTCAGCTCCTTGGCCTTGCACTCGAAGGCAAGAAGTTGCAGGACTTTAAGCGTATATTATTCGATTTAACTCCTAGAGCTCAGTAGTACGTTCAGTTTTTACTTTTGGGTGGAAATGTTAGATTCTCGTTTAACCGTTCTGTAAAATAGTTTTGTCAGAACGGTTTTCCTTCTGAGGCCTTGATTAGAAAAGGTGTTCGAGCTTGAAATCAGCTCTAGATATCAGTTGGTTCTCATGTCTGACATCAAATCAGAGGGAAAATTATTGTTCAAAATTTTGTTAAAGGTTTTTTTTATGACATTGTGTGTGCTGGTAGACAGAAGTGCTTGTGGGTTATTTAATTATATCGGTTAAATAAAGCAGCGTGCTCCTCTGTGCCTCTGTTCGTAGTCGAGCATTTATCGTTTGCTTGATTGGTCATTTGAAGAACATTTTGGAGACATTAGGAGAATCATTCTGTCCAGGCACCACGGAGTCGTTGTTTCAAGGCGGTCGGTACAACTTACCTGCTTTTCTGTCGTTCTAAGAATGAAGCAGGTCAAAGTAAAAACTTCTCAGCTCGTTTCATCATTTGTCATTTGTTGGCTGGGCCTCAGGAGTTGTGAAAATAAAAGCTGGCTTTTCTCAGTGGAAATATTTCTTGTGCACTTTCAAGAAAATTACCTTAACTTAGTTTTGTTTGTAGAGCAAATGATTTTAGAATTACCTTTAAAAAACCTGGTGCTGGCCATGGATAAGGATACTTAGTTATTCAGACAGATATTTAAATTTATTCCTCCTGATTTAAAACTTAGCAGGTTTGTTTCTTTTAAGGAGGGATGCCTTTAAAAGCAGTTCAAGACTTTGTTTCGTGATATTTTATCTATTACTTGTTTCACGTGTGATCTTTATTTTAGAAATCTGCTCTTCAAACAATCTTTCCTGAGTTTCTCAGCTTTCTGCTGATTGTGTCGCATCTACAGAAGTGGCAATCATTCCTTATTCTGCAGAGAAAATGAATGTTTGGTGTTCAGGTTGAACAAATATAAGAACAGCTAGGATTGATTACATGTTGTTGGTTTCAGTGTCTCAGCGTCGGCGTTCCCGGCTGACATGTGTGTAATCTAGGAACCAGACCGTGTTCAGACATTTGACACATCATAAGGATTTGAAGGGCATGTTAATGTCTTTATGTTTGGCGTGTCAGTGTTTGTGATAATGATGCATTACCCCGTGGATGCTAGGAGTCTCACATGTCTACGTTCTGACATTCAGCCCATGTGGCTTCCAGATTTCGTTTTTGTTTGTTGATTCATACTGTGACGATTCACGCAGCTGCCCTCCACAAGATTGATGTGTTATTTAAGTCTGTGCTCCTCGAGCCCAGCCTGTCTGACATCCTCACCTTCTGGATGTTTCTGTGTGGACACATTTTAAACAGACTAATAATAGTACCGTGTCAAAGTGTAACGGGCGTGTTCGCTGCTGATAGTGTGTGCACGCACACTCGAGTGCGTGCTCTGGCTGTCACAAACCGGCGCTGAGATTTCTTGTGTCACCGCGGAAGTAGAATCGGAAAGCAGATGAAGCCGAACAGAGACCCTTTATGCTCATGAAGAAAACGGCCATTGTCCTGCTGAAACAAACTCGACGCACAGAACAAGACGCGTTAAGATGAGAAAATTGATTTGGCCAGAAAAATCGGTCCCCAGTTATGGATCAGATTTAGAAGGACTTCAGCGGATTTGAAGTGCATTGGGGAAATTATTCTCCACTAAAACAACCAATCATTGTTTTCTCTGCTTTTCCTGGTAATAACTTTCTCTAATGATCGAAACTGTACTCGTGAATAGGACCTTTTTGTGGGAGTTAAACAGGAAAAGTGTCACTCCTTTTTGTCAGCATTTTTCCTTGAACCATTCATTGTTTAACGAGGACAACAACATGCTCACACCTTGTCAGTTTTAGGTTATTGTTTCTTAAATACAGTGGAGTCAAATTTAGCACATTTTCTGTTATTAGACACTTCTAATTTAAAGCTAAATTACTGGTCTGTCAGAGGAAAGAAGTGGCATCAGTCACCAATAAATTCCATAATGAAGCCTGAAAAGAAGTGATTGTTGATGCTGATTGTGTCGCATCATGATTTTAGAAATATATTACCTCTGACATGAACCGCACGTCGGAATGAGAAAGTAGGGCGATTATTTGCATGATTGATTGTTTATCAGAGGTTTACCAGTATTCATGTCAGAGAAGGTCCCCCTCCGCCACGCTTTAAAGCAAATTACCAACAATAAATTGTAAATGTTATTACCTTTTCTGAAAGACTACACAGTATTTACCCTGAGAGCGTACACTACCACATAGGAAAATACTTGAAAGGCTGTTTATTTTCAAGTATTTTCTTTTTCTTTGTTTGCAGTTTATTCACACTCCTCTGTTTAATAAAACCGGCCCAAGTTGAATTAACATAACAGTAAAGGGTCAAAACAAACTTATTTTTTTTCCATTTATATCATTTCCATAAACGTTCCTGCCAATGACAGCTTGCAGTTAGTAGCAATGAAAAATACTCAGTTCTGACACGCAGTGAACGTGGCTTGATTTAAAGTTAAAAATGATAAAAATAAAAGTGGGATTAGATAATTCCTCTCTGAGCTGAAGAAGTATCACACCTGAACTGCTTACTGAATCAGACATTTACAATAAAAAACAGAAAAATTAATTAAAAAAACAACAAAAACAGTGTCTTGGTTGGATTTTTTTAAACAGTTTTTGAGTTGGTGGAGACATCAGACACCCAAATAAATGCTCCCAAAACCATTTTAAAAATTATAATCCATTCCCTGTAAAGGTGAGTGTTTTGAGCATAAGACACTAAGTCACTTGGGTGGACTTTGTGTTGTAACAGGAACCTTACTTGAAGCACACTTTTAATTGTTTTGTGCATGACGGTTTCAGCTTCTTTTACAATTTGAACTTTATCCATCGTGGTAAACTTGATCCCCCTGAGCGAATCGTACCAGTGTGTTTAGAGACTTAAACAGCTGTGCATGTCCTGTCAGGACCTCACATGACACCAGGCAATGAATGACTGGTGATTTTGACCGATTCCTCCTCCAAGTCACCACCTACTCAAACACAAAGCAGTCGTCCATCCGAGCAGCTCTGAAGCCGTCTCTGTGTTATTTGGAGGGAAACTGTTGGTTTCCTGTGTGTTTGTGTGGATGTTTAAATCTCACCAGTTTGTCCTCCCACTGGCTTTTCTCTCTTTACTGCTTTCAATACCCCAGGGAGGATTCAGGCCCATCCAGGTAACATCACCTTACCTCTGTGTCAAGACTCTGCAGAGATGCATGGCATGATGAGGGTCATCCTGAAATGACCCCGACCTTTCAACCCTGTGTTACCCTCCCCCTCATCTTCACTGCAGTGTCTAATCAGTTCACAGGTCTTTTATCATCATTTTATCCCCATGTCCTGTCTCCTTTCCTGTAGATGATCATTCCTGGACTTTATAGGTGCATAATTTTGTGTTTAAAAAAGAAAAAACCAACCCACTCCATTCATCACTCCTCTTTAATGAGAATAAAAGAATTGCATGCCTTATAAGAGAGATTCTCTATATTCCCTTTTTAGATTTATGTTTTGCTTGTTTATATGACAAATGTGCCTGAAAAAAACTTGTTTTATTGAGCATGTTTAATGGTTTGAGTGTTTTTTAGTGACTGTTTTCAGCCTAAGTTGGAAAGCTCCCTTTTGTTGACGGTTTTAAAGTTGTTTCGTCTGTATACTCATTTCTTGCTTAGCCAGCAGTTATCCTGAGACTGCCTTCTGGTGGCTGGTAATCAACAGTTTCCTGGTCATTTCCCAGATTTTCACTAAGCTATTTACAATAAAGTCCCTGAGTCTGTTTTAATAAGTTAAAGGTAATTTCCCTCTTGGGTATTTTTAGACAGCTTTACAGCATTGTTTATCCTGCTCGCCTTCACTTGGGGGAAACTGTGATTGGGTTTGCGTTTTCCCAGTCTGAGCTCGCTGTCACAGCTGTTGGTAGTGTCTTCTAGCATGGCACAAAGTGCGACACTTTATGTGCTTTCTGCACAGACCGCGCCAGATTTTCAACCTTGAAGCAGTGAAGTGTGTTTCACAGAAGTCAGTCTTGCTGCTTTTGCTGTGTTTTCTGTTTTTTAAACTCCATAATGGACCCAAAAAAAATGCTGTATGATGAACAGAGACGTGCCACATTCAAGCAGAACGTCAAGTTTGTTGAGCAGCTCGGGCACAAAAAAGAAAAGTGAAGATGTTGAGTAGGTTTTATTTGCTACAGTTGGGTAGTCTACGTTTTTCTCACAAAGTGAAAAGACAGAAATGGTGAAATGGAAAGTTTTAAGGGTTTCTGGTAGGAATGGGCATTTTAGATAAAATCAGTCTTCAAATCCATCTGTAATTATTTGGGCTAATTAATATAGTACAACAAACTGTTTGAAAGCAGAGAAGGCGGTCTTAATGTTTTCAGCTGAAAATGCTCGGATGAAACAGAGGCTTCAGGGATCTTTATGTTCCTTCACCGGTCCGGTGTGTTCAGTCAGTAAATCTGGTCCAGTTTCTACTTTATAATCCTTTCAAGATAAACTGCAACGGCAGAAAGAGTTGTTTTTGTTTTCTTTTCCTTTTTATGGGAGGGGTGGACGGGAGGTGTTACATTAAAAAAAAACAGCATCTTGACTGGAAAAGCACAGCTAGAAAACAGCTTGGAGTCATTACCTGGTCCTGGTAAAAAGAATAAAAAAAGACAGTCCTAGTTTCTGCAGGAAACTACAATTGGATCTGTCTTCACTTTTAATTAAAAAAGATAAAATAAAAGTCCAAAGTCTTCCATAAAATATTCAACTATAAGTAGATTTTGTTACCATCCATCACACAGAAATATTTTCTGGTAAGTAGAACACCAGAACTGAGGCAAAGTTCTGTTTTTAAGTATTAATCATGAACGTTTAAGACATCTACACACTCTTAGGTAAGTATTGCATTAAAATGCGACTGTAGTTGATTTCATTTTGTTTCCATTTGCCTTAGTAAAAAGGAGCCATCAGAAATGAATAAATTAAGAAAATAGCACTGTACTGCGGTCAGTGAGGGTTTCAAACATGACTGGACAGAAAAAGAAAATTGTCAGATAGTCACAAAACGTCCTTGACAAGAATGCAGATTTATGAACGCAGATGGTTTATAATCAGGTCAAATCTTTCCTGGTTAAATCCTGGTCACAGTTACAACCTGTTAGTTTATGGTATGGTCCTGTTGGTAAGGACTCTTGTTGGATGATTGAAAAAAGTCTGTAGAAAACGTTAAATGCAGGCCCTTCTTTGGACGTTGTTGAGCTGATTCCTAACTTTGCTTTCCTCCTGAAATAAATGGTCTAACTTCAAAGAGACGTTTAATCCAGTAAATCCTGCAGGAGATCAGAGATTGTTTACGGAGGTAACAGTGTAAATGTGTCCACGTTCATAAAAATCATTCTGCATTTGGCTCCTAAGAGTAGCTTTAATTCAATAAGATGAATGTGGAAATACCCATAAATAGAGTCGTGGGGCTCTGAGGCTCTTTGTGGGATGATGAAAACCTAAAGCTCACTGTGGAGAATATTTGTAGACGTCTGAAAAACGAGCTGAGATGAGAAGCTGCTGCCTCGAAGAAATATCTGATGCATCTTCCTGTTTCTGTCTCTTTCTTTCTCACACGTTCCCCTCAGTTCTTTCAGAGGCCTCCGATGCAGACTGCAAGGCCCACCATCCCGACAAACACACCCTCCATACGACCCGGCTCCCAGACTCCCACGGCTACCGTCTATCCTACTAATCAACCAATTATGATGACCATGGCACCAATGCCTTTTCCTTCCCCGCAGCCGACCCAGTACTACATCCCACAGGTACAACAAACACACTTCAGGCTGCTTTATTTAATGGAGCTTGTTCTGGTTCAGGTCTTTAAACGTAACAGATGCTTCTATTGATTATGATTCTGCACCAGAAATGTTCTGTTCTGAAGATGATGAGATTGAATTGACAGGAATTAGTTGCACGTGAAAAATAAACCTGCTTCTGAACGGTTCTTTCCATGATGCAAAGATCATCTAAATTATTTATTTAAATAGAAACTTGGAGTTGGTCTCTATGAAGCTCCGTATAAACTTTGAATCTACAGAGTTTTGCTAGAAACACGTCAAGAACTTTCTGCTCCATTATTCTTTAGGTTTTGTGTTTGTCATGTAAACGACGTTTTGTAAAATGTGCCTTGTTAAAGGAAGGTGATTACGTCTTTTCCCTGTTCCAGTGGCAGAAATAGTTGCCGTCAGTGCTTTGTGGGCTACAACAAACTCACAAAATTGGATTTATGTCAAGTATAACTAATAAGTCCTTTCAGGAGATCAGCCTGTAGGTTACAGACGTACTGTTTGAAACTCTGTACTACAGGCTGTATGAGAGCTCAGATTGTGAAAAGCAAGACTTTCTTTTCCAGCTAATTTAGCTAATTTAGCTGGGGTTTGACTTTGTTTAAGGCAACAAGTCCACTTAGCAGGACTCCAAATGAGCTGGTAGGTGTCAGACAGAGAGGCAGAGAGTCTTTTTTTTTAGCCACAAGTTATTCTCGGTTTTTATGGTCTTTGTTTGTGACAGTAGACCAATAAATGTGTGTTAACAAAGGAAGGAAAAGTGATCTGTACCTTAACCACTGCAGCCTCAATCAAAATCAATGTGGACAGTCACGTGGGTGTTCGGAGTTTTAAAGGCACTAAAAAGGCTATTTTGTTGACATAGTGGAGTTATTTTCTTTTTATTATACAATGAATCAATATTTTCTCAAAGACAATGTAAAGCAGGGCTGTAAGGATGTTCCAGGGTTTCTGTGGATCTTTTTACTCAAATTGATTTATTTATTTAACTGAGCTAGACCAACGTTACCATTCAGCAGTAAAAAAACATTTCAACCATTTTCTGTTTTAAATCTACGTGTTTCAAACTCAAATCAAACTCAATAAGCATCATGGGGGGGAAAAATGAACATTTACCAGGATGGTGTTTGTCTTTACACAACACCTAATCTATATATTTTCTCATGCATTAGATTTAAAGTGCACTTTTAATTAGTATAATTTGTCCAGTTAAAATATTTGTAAGCAGAAATATTTAAATCACACTCCTGCTAGAGTTAGGTACCTCTAAATACTGTCTCTGTGTCTGAGTTATTTTGATGAACAGTTTTTCCACTTTGACATCATTTAAGGACTGAGTCAGACCCTCACTGAAGGCTTATTGTTGTTTACTCACTGATGTCTCGAATGATCTTCCATATTTACAGTATCGCCCCAGTACACCCTTCGTTGGACCCCCGCAGCAGTATTCTGTGCAGCCTCCGGGTTCTGGCACCTTCTATCCTGGTCCTGGACCAGGGGAGTACCCCGCCCCGTACCGTAAGTCTTCTCGCTGACCGCCGCTGACCTCTGTTCAGCTCAGTAGTCACGTTTGCCCACATCAACGCGCTTTTTACTAAAATGTCTTCTCTTCTTTGGTGTTTTTGTAACTTCACGCAGATCCCCTCAGGTACCACCCTTCAGTCTCCCCCTCGGTTCCTGCTCCCGTCCCCACAGCTGGTCCACCCTTCTACCCAGGACAGTCCCTGTACCCCCCCTCCACCCCCATCATAGTGCCTACACAACATGCAACCAAGCGTGAGAAGAAAACAGTGAGTATCTTTGGGCTTTCACACCTTTTTTCTTCCCAAGGGGTCATATTTGACTTATCTACGTTTGTAGGTAGCATCTAATGATTTCTTTGTTGACAAAAATATTCTCAACTTCGATCCAGTTCATCGGGATTTCAAAAGCTTTTGTTCTGTTTACGTGTCGCGATCCTTATCAGGAAATAAATTTATCTTTGAAGATCTTTTCCATGTGAAGCTTGAAACTTTATACATGATGCTACTCCATAAATATGTTTTAATGCAGCATTTTCAGGCTTCTGCTATTTAAAAATGGCTTTACTGAGGTACTAACTACTGACAGTCTTTATTTTTAATATTCTTTTATGTATTTAGGGTTAAATTTTGACATTGATTGATTAACAGATGTGAAAATAAAGCTGCTTAAAGTACTTGAATGTTTGCATTATTAAACTGATCACTTATTTGCAAATATTAAGGTTTACAAAAAAGACAAAGATGTTTTATATTATTTTTTAATCAGCACTGATTTATTATTATTGACACAAATGTTGAAAAAAGATTGTTTTTTTGCAAAAAGTGTGAAAATATTTGGGTTTTTAGTCTATTTAAATTGTCACTTGCTGAAGGATTTTCTGTGGCTCAACTAGTGTTTTTTTGTGAAACAAAAATAAAATATAAACACATTAGAACAAATTATTCTTATATTTTACAGTAAATTCAGCGTTACGATTAGGAGACACCAGACAAGCACCACTGCGACTGATGTTGTTCCTTTTCTATATTTGTGCGTCTTGTTTTTTATGGTGTTTACGACTCAGAGCAGAAGAGAAAAGCTCATATAATGCTGATACAGATCTCTGTAAGACTTCAGTGGGTTTTATTTGCTTTTTTCCCCCCCAGATCCGTATTTGTGACCCCAATCAGGGTGGCAAGGATATAACAGATGAGATCTTGGCAGGAGGCTCAGGAAGCAGGAATTCAACGCCTCCCGTCGGCCCGCCCTCCACCACCCCTACTCCACCACAGGTACACCCCTGCAGCTCACTCACCTGGTGTAGCCGTCGTCTCAGTGCGACCTCTCTGCTCTGTCGTGGGTGAGGTCAGCAGGGCAGCAAAGGAACGCCTGATGGCTTTACGCCTGAGGTTTCTACAACCTGTGGCTTCTTATTCAAGACCTGTAATAGAAAAAGAATTATTAGATTATTCATTTCATTAATAATTTGTTTGAGAGTTGAAGGTAATAAAATATAACACATGGAGGACAGTAATCTACTTCATCATTCATTGAGAGGTGGAGGTGGTGCCAGAGCTTCATTTTTATAATCTTGTTCACGTCTTTTAATTTTACACCTCTTGTCTTTGTTTTCACCCTCTGTCTTCTACAGTAGGTTGCGTTTGCTCTGTCTGTATACTTCTGCTCTTTCTACAGAATCCAAGCTGATTTCCTGATCTTTTTTTTTTTTTTTTTTTGCTGAGACAGTTCAATCTGTTCTTGCAAAAAATAAATTTAATTAGTTTGGCATAGTTCTCGGAGTAACTTTGGAAATGGAGTGAACAGTCCCAACAAGACAAACCATTTCCAAAGTGGATAACTTGTCTGGATTCTGTTTGTGACTTTATTCCTCCCTGTGTCCTTCTGTGGGTGTTAACTGTCTTTTTCCTGTTTTTCTCTGTCCTTGTGTGCCCCTTTCTTTTTATCTTTCTTTTTCCACCCACCTTTCTCTGTCCTTTAAATTGTCCTGAGCTTTCACCCTCCTCCTGCCATTCCTCCTGCACTAATCCCCATTGTCTTTCTTGCTTTTCTTGTATTATCGAACACCGTTGCCTTGTTGATGTAACCATACCTCGTTGGAATCCTTATTTTTTGCTTTATCTTGCACTTGGGCTTGTTTATTTGTGCGCTCGCTTGCCTACATCCCTTCACCTCTTTCTCGTTTTGTGTGTTGCTAGTTTTTATGGCCGCACCCTCATTATCCTCACATTTTCTACCTCAAATCGCAGCAGCTGAGCAGCAGCCAGAGTCCGGAGCAGCAGCAGCCGTCGCAGCCTCCACCCCCTCAGCCACAGCAAGCCCATCCCGGCGGGCACATGTTGGAGCCACCGCAGATACCCCAACCACCCCAACCACCACAACCACCGCAGCCCCAGCAGCCTCCACAACCACCGCAGCCCCAGCAGCCTCCACAGCCCCCGCAGCCCCAGCAGCCCCTGCAGCCGCTGACGACTGGGGCTTCAGACACCAAACCAGGGCCAGGTCTGCCATAAAATTCACTTTTTTTTTCTTAGATATTATTTGCAAGTTTTGATAGGTAGGGATGCACTCTTTATCAGGTAATTTTAACTCGATTTGGGCAATTAAACGTATATATTAACCATCGCCCACTGGAGTTTATGGGTTGAAAGTTTTATTATAGGACGATATTTTCCATTATTTTAGCTAAGATAATTTTCCCTCGCTGTTTCATCGCCTAATGTTTAGGACAATTAACAGCCGAACATGCCAATAAAATAGCCCACAATTTTCATAACAACCAGATAAAATCAAACTTCTTCCCACAGATCAGCTGGGGGACTTAATTAGCTCCGTTGATGCGTCATGGTGGCTGTTTTACCGTCGGCGCAGTACTGATCAGACTGTTAGAAGTTATTAAACACAAACGCAACTACTTCAACAATATGCTTGTTTTAGTCACACAACTGTTATCCGCGGACCTCCTGTCCCTCACATGCACTGAGATTGTCCACCAGGAAAATAAGTTCAAGACATTATTCCTGCAGGTTCCAACTCTCTGAAATATCGCGTGCTGTAACAATAAGGCCATTTTGTTTGACTTTAACCACGTGTTCATTCTCAGTGTGATAACGCTGCCTGTGGCTCCAAATATCAGCTCGGAGCTGGTTGCACAGACCTGTGGTATTTATTGTTAAAGGTTTTGAGCAACTCTTTGGTTTAAAAGTCAAAGTAATCTCAGATCTTTAACTTTGCTTTCTTTTTTGGCTACAAGCAGCTGACTGCTACTGTACAGAGAACAGGGATTACCCAACCCACCCCTCCTCAAAAAAAGGAGGGGTGCATCTGCAGTTGATATTAAGTCTATGGCCCAATCCTAATTTAATTTGATGTTTAAATTCTAAAATGCAAGAATAAAATTGCCTTCTCTCTTCTTTTTGCTCACACAGTAAATGCTCAGACATTACGGGGGCCGTTTTCTTCGTGTTAGAACACCTCACAATCACAAAACATTGATTTTCAATGAGTGTAGAGTCTGTGAACTTCTCGCTTGTAAACAAGGGGAAGGTTTTAACTGTTTTTATTAGAAGAACTGTTTTTAAATTATACTTTTAAAGCCTGTTATTACTGGGTGATGAAAGTCTTATTTGGACTTAACTTAATGAGTTTTGTTTCTGTCTTACTCTTTCCAGTTGACATGCCAAAACTGGAACAAGTTGTTCAGAAGTCTTCCTCTCCTGGGCTCGTGCAGCCTGAAGCTCCCTTGGAGAGACTGGAGGCCAGCGTTCCTGTATCTGAGCCTCCTGCCCCCGTTGAACCAGAGCTTCCCTTCCTTGCCCCGCTGACCGCCGCCGCCGCTCTCCCACACGCCGTGGCCAACACCAGTGAACCCCCCTCAGCCAGGGAGCCCACTGCTTCGGCCTCCTCTCCCCCCACCTCTGTTGGGGAGAACAAACCGTCTCCGGTAACACTTCAGATGCCCAGCACAGACAAGCCTCTCACAGATTCACCACCATCTTTAGCTGCTTCTCTGTCGCCTGCTCTGAAGGCTCTGAACGGCCTTGCGGACTCTGGAACTGAGCTGGATGCCGTGGCTCATGAGCCCTCTCTCCTGCCCCCGGCTGAGCTCCATCCCCAGGTGTCTGCTCCTGCTTACAGAGACGCCTCCCCCTCTGAAACTTTGCCTTCTAACATGAGGCCAGAGGTACCGATTGCTGCTGCGCTGTCCCCTCTGTCGCCGGTGGCTGTGGTGCCAGTCACCCTCACCTCCAGCCCCATCCCAGCTTTGCCAGTGATGCTCCCCCCCGGCCTTCCGCCTCTAGTGCAGGCCACAGCAGAGGCCGATGAGCTGAGCAAAACCTTAGACACTAAAGACCTTCTCACCAGAGGTGGGACAGAGGCCCAAGGTGGCTCTAATGAGAGCAAAACTGAGTCCCAGCAGCAGACACTTACCAGGAAGAGTCCCACTACAGGTAATGTGTCTGATGTTCATTTCTTCTAAATAGTAGCTGTTAAATACATCTGTTGCTTTTTTATTGCATTGCACCAGAGTATTGACATAAAGCTCCTCGGTGATTATACATCAGGGTGGTTTTTGCACTTCTACACACAGATAATTTCTCATTACTTTAAAATCTGTCGTGGTTTGGTTGTTAGCAGACTGGCTAATTGTGTGTTACTTCATTTTCTGTTTCCTTGCAGTTAATCAGACTTCTTCCACTGTACCAAAGACCTGGAGAAAACCAAATGAAGTGATCTTTACTGGAGACACACCTCAGAAGGAGGAGGAGGTCAGAAAACGATGTTCTCATTTTGTGATTCAGGTGGAAGTTTTGGGTAAAAATGACAGAGTACAGTCGCAGTTTTGTTTATTTGCTGGTTTCTTAAAAGCTTGTCGCCTCTTGATGTGACGTGACAAATGGCTGGTATTTTGTTCGTAGTAACAAACTACAGTGTCAAAAGGGGGACAGTGAGTTTGGGAGAATGGGGAAAGGAACAATGTGAGCAATAGTTCAAGTGGAAAGTGCTTCCACATGTGTGGAGAGGGAGGCAGACATGAATGACTCGGCCGCTGTTATCGTTGGAGAAAAGCAGCAAGAAGTTATCCATCATCTTCAGTGTTCTTCCTGTATGTGAAGTAGCCTCTGTACGCTCTTGTTTCTGCTCCTTTATTGGGTTTGCTTAAGACTAGCAGAGTTTTCACACCACTAAACACCGGCAATCAAACAAACGGCTTTAAACAGCTTAATTCGCTCTTTTCAAGTTGCTTTGTAAAGGTTAGAAACTTAAATCTAAAATATACTAATTTATCCTCAGTGTACTGACTTGGATTACTGACAGAAGTGCACACAAGACACAGAGGGGTACACAGACGGAAAGAAACCAGAGGAAAATTATTGGATGCATTGGTTTCAGCACTTAAAGAAAACCTGAACATGTACTTGCTGACCAAACCCTTTGTGAGAGCTATAAATCTTTAGAAGGATGGAAGTTTTTTGAAAAGGGTGTGTAAAACATTCTTACACCTTCAGGGGCTTTTTTTATCTGAGATACAATCCGAAACATCGTTTTGCACTTTAGTCAGGACAAGATGTTCTGGAGCCGCTCAGAGTGGCTGAGCGACAACCATCTTTCCACATTAGCTTCCTGCATACCAGATCAGAAGGTGTGTGTGTGTGGTAATCATGACATGAACACACTGTACAGTAACAACAACAGACACAGGTACCTGAATGACTTTGCTGCATTGTGTTGAAAAATGAATCAACTAAATTGGTCAAATTAAAACAATAACTGAAGCTAAAATCAGCAAAACTGGAGCCTAAAAGCTGCAGTGTGAATGTCCCAAAACATTATTTAAGAGCCTAAATGCACAAAATCTTAGCTAAAAGTTAAAATTGGCACAGACAGTAGCTAAAACCTAAAAGGAAAATGGAGCAAATATGCTGAAGTCGAAGGAATTAAAAATACCTCACTGTATTTTTATGGAGGAAAAAATTGTAAATGAAGGTAAATAATTATAAAAAGTATAAAAGTTACAAACACTAAAAGTCACCAACCATGCTGAACATTTTATGAAATGAATGGTTAAAAAGCTGAAGGTATTCAGAAATTGTTTGTAAAAAGTGTCCACAGTGCTGCTGAGTCAGCATTCACACAGATTTAGGATCTGTGAATTCAGCAGTCACATTTTGCCTTATTTTATGTCATTTCAGCTGCATTAGTAAGAAGAATATCAGCTTCCTCCTGTTTTTACTAATATCATGTCTGCTTCTATGAGCCTATTGGACCATTCTGCTTCTTCTTGTTTGAAATCATATTCAACTCATTTTATTTCCCTTTTATACCTTTACAATAAGTTCAGAGGGAACAGCAGAACAGTAACCACCTAGACATGTTATCTTGTCAAAAGAAATATGTATTTTTTAAAATAAATGAGTCTCACCTCCCCCCAGGACGAGCCGAAGGTTGTAGAGCAGCCTGCTGGAGAGCAGGCCCTTCAGTCGGCTCCTCCAAGCTGCAGCCCCGCGCCTCTGCCGTCGCTCTTCCCCTCGGCTGCTGCTCCCGTCCCCGCTCCCGCTCCCGCCAGCAGCCCGCAGCCTGACGGAAAGCCCGCCACTCCCGAGGAAAACGGTGAGGCGGAGCTGGAGCCCATGAGGAACGGAGCGGGCCACATCTCGGAGACGGAGAGCAGCGACAGCGGAGTCACTCCTGGAGACAAGGAGAACGTTCCGGGAGCGCCACAGGACATGGAAGGTGAGAAGGACCTCAGTGATTCCTTTTTATAATCGTTAAATGTTTTTGGAAATGTTAAAGTCGCTCTCTTGGCTGTCTGTAACATTTATTTGGATTATTTTTAATCTCCTACCCTGCTCATCGGTCCAGACCTGGCTGATCCCTGTGGGAAGCGACAGTATGGCAGAGAATTCCTGTTAGGCTTCCAGTTCATGGCTGCCTGCGTCCAAAAACCCGAGGGCCTCCCACCGATCAGTGACGTGGTCTTAGACAAGGTACGTCCCGCTGTATACATTTAAACTTAAAGATTATATTGACTTTAAAACCTTAAACCTATATACTTAGCAGATAACTGACTCCTTTGAGTCGTTATGGAAATGAAAATTATGAATGAATTTTCATAATATGTTATCCAAAGTTCAACTACCGCTGACTTATTAGTTTGTAACCGTTAGTTTAAATATTTGAGTGAGTACTACTAAATATTTTCTGGTATTTACACACACATAATCCCTTAAATGATTTAATAATCATCAGATTTGTTGCAGTCATTCTCGCTGCACAGTTGGTCATTTTGGCTGCAGTAGTTCTTGAAACAGAAATGCATCTGCCGTTCTGCCACGGATCAGAGCAGCAGCCACTGTGCTTCTAATAACTGAGATAAGTTTGTTGTTTAAATCAGCATAGAGCAGTGTATTACAGCTTTATCAGATGAAACGTGAAACTTTGTAATTGTTGTGCATTAATTTAGATTTGAAGTCGCTGATTGGGCAAAAATAATTTTTTAAAAGCCTTGTTGGGTCAACTGGATCAAAGTTCCACCAGTTTGGTTTGTTCCTGGGATCCACAGACACGTTTGGGTGGAGCATATGGCCTGCTGAAATGCTGTTTTGATTAAAATCACTTTGCTATTATGTCATCGTTGGCAGCGTTAAAAGAGCACGCCCCTCCTCCACCTCTTCGAAACGAAGAACCACACTGGTGAGCGGCAGATTGGTAGAGTCTCAGAGTTTCGTTTTCTCAGCGGGAGAAAGTGAAACTTCTTTGGAAAGGAGAGTTGAGAGGAAGTCGAGGACAGCTGAACAACAAAGAGCTGGATTTGTTCTCCCCTCCTCCCCCACAACTATCTCACACTCTCCCGCGTTCCTTTCCTCCGTTCTTCCCCTCCACATCTGGTTCTGACTTCTCTCCGAAGGGCCTTCAGAACAAGCAGGGCGTGATTTAATACCAGTTCGGCGAGCACTCATAATCCAAAGGCTGATAATGTAGTGTGCCTGTCACTTCCAGCAGGTCACCTTTAGAGCACCACTGGGTTTGAGGCTCACGCTCTTCACGCTGACGGATCACTGCTCCCCCTGCTGTTCAGCTTGTGTTGTGTGTCATACAGATGAACCAGAACAAGTTGCCATCTCGGGTGGTGGACTCCAGGGTGATTTCCAGAGGACCTGATTTCACACCTGCTTTTGCAGACTTTGGGAGGCCGATGACGGGAGGACGAGGCACCGCAGTGAGTCGTGCTTCAGAAGATCCCACACAGACTTCCCTGCTTCTGCCCCAGAGATTATAGTGGCTAGCAGAAGTAGTATTCATTTTATTGTGTTGCCTTCCAGTATGGAATTTAAATGATATATGCCTTTTTTAATAGACCAGGCTGAATATTTACTGATATTGGACTATAACAGCTGGAATTACAAGCTAAATTTGGCTTCCTGCTGCATTTCGCTGTGTTGTCTCAGTATTTCTGTTATAGCACCCTCTACTCTTACAGCTCATAAACATTGGGGCACGGCGACCTCCACCCAGGAAGATCATCATGAACGTGTCAGTTAACGATGATGTTCAGCTGAAAAAAGCACCGAATGCCTGGAAACCCGGCATGAAGAGGGAGAGCCAGGCAGAGGATACAGAGGCGCAGAAGACACAGGCAAGGAGAAGAAACTCAGATAACTGAGCTATAATAAATATTTAGACTGGTTCTCGTCTTAAAGATACGTCTGTAGATTCAGAATAGTCTCCACAAAGTGTGTGACTGATGAAAACTGCGATTACTGTTCCGCAGGAGCTCTTCAAGAAGGTACGAAGCATCCTGAACAAGCTGACGCCTCAGAAGTTCAACCAGCTGATGAAGCAGGTGACGGATCTCACCATCGACACGGAGGAGAGACTCAAAGGGGTCATCGACCTGGTCTTTGAGAAGGCCATCGATGAGCCCAGCTTCTCCGTGGCTTACGGAAACATGTGCCGCTGCCTTGCCACGGTAAAGCCCAGCAGTCTAGACGTAGCTGCGCTTTCAGAGGTTTAAATTAATTCTTCGTAGCTGCGGTCCTTATTGTGTCAGGCATTCATGTTGCTCTGCAGAATTAAGCAATGAAAGAGAAAAAAACTAGAAAAAAGGTCATTGAGGCATGCATGCTCAACACCGGAGGTTTACATCTGGTCCTAATTGTTTTTTTTTTTTCTGCATCTGCTGTTTCTGCTGTTTTTTTATCCAGCTCAAAGTGCAGATGACGGACAAACCCAACTCCACGGTTAATTTTCGAAAGCTGCTGCTAAATCGCTGCCAAAAGGAGTTTGAGAAGGACAAGGTGGATGACGTGGTGTTTGAGAGGAAGCAGAAAGAGCTGGACTCTGCTGCATCGGTTCGTTCTGGGTTTTTACTGCACAAACAGAATAAATAGCCTGACCCTGCTTCAGGCAAAAAAAAAACAGTTGTGCGACTAACTTCCAGGGTTCAATCTTTCCCTCCTGACTTCAGGCGACAGAGCGTGAGCGTCTGCAGGAAGAGCTGGAAGAGGCCAAGGACAAAGCCCGGCGGCGGTCCATCGGCAACATAAAGTTCATCGGGGAGCTCTTTAAGCTCAAGATGTTGACTGAGGCCATCATGCATGACTGTGTGGTCAAGCTGCTGAAGAATCACGACGAAGAGTCTTTGGAGTGCCTGTGCAGGCTGCTCACCACCATCGGGAAAGACCTGGACTTCGAGAAGGCCAAGGTGAGGCGCAGACCGAAGTAGGGCTGGAACTGTCCACAAAATCTGGGCTTTGGCTCTTTTATTATTATTATTTTGTAACGCTCCAGAAATACCATACATCAGTAACAGATAATCCTCCATTTACAGTTTTTAAACTTATTCTGGAGGACATCATGTAGTCATGAGAAAACTGAAGCAGTTTGGCATCAGACATGTCATTATGACAGTCTTCTCCTAAAGCTTTACATAGAAAGATGTTGCTTATTTCAAAATGCGTTTCTTTTAATTGGCCTTTACCAAACGGCTGTGTTAAAGAGAGTCAAGTTACCTTTAGTATCTGCTGCTCTCCTAGCTTATGTCAGAAAGTTATGTTGCCATCTGACGCGCAAACGTCGATTTAAAAACTGTTGTTTGTGTCTTATCATCTGGGGGAAAGCCAAAACAGTTCCATATAACAGAGGTAAGGTTATTTTTAGGGACCAACTCCCCGTTTTGGTTTCGTTTTCAGTTTCCTGCTGCCCTCTGAGTGAGAAATCTGTGATGCTGCTTGTAGTTTGCTGTGATGATCCTTGGATTGAAAACATTCTGAGTCACAGAGGATCTGACTGCTGTACTTTACTGGAACGAAGCTTTTCCATCCCTTAAAGGGAGTCAGTGAGACATGGAAACATGAGCAAATAACGTTTGTAAAGTAGTTCCCTCAGGGCGTACAGTTAACATGTCGTCTCTTAGAAGGCAGATGTTACGTTAGGAAGGCAGAAATTATACTGAGTTAAGATAGTTATTAATCAGCTAAAAGGTTCTGAAGACAGAAGTTTTGTTTATTATTTAAAGTAGTTTATTGTGTCCTGCTGTTTATAATTTGCATGCCATGCAAACTGTTTTATCTTCTGTTTCATTTTCAGTTTTTTGTGCTCACACTTAAAGGCAATCTTCACGTTTTAACCCGAGCCTCATTCCTCCGGTTCGCTGAACGAGTGTGATTTGTGGCTCTTCGCAGCTGTTTGTGCCCACTTCACTCGTTCAGATTTACAGCGCCACCGACTCAGTTGTTAAACTCTGAAAAAGCCTGACGTTTATTTACGGCCGCAGTGAAACCTTGTCAAACTCTTGTGGTTTTAGAAGCGTAAAAAGTGATGGCTGCAGTGGGTTACATTAATTTCAACGGGCAGGAGAGAAGTGGTTTCTGTAGGATGTAAGGAAACAGGGATGTCCCCGCTCTGTTCTCCTGTAGACGTCAGTGACTCTCAGCTGATGGTTTGGTGGATTTTGAGCCACAGGAAATTTTTATTTAAAAAGCAGAATTCTCCTTTGCTGCCTTTTTGTTTCTTCTGAAAAATATTTACCAACATAAAAACATGACAATGTGACAATAAATCTTGTTTTTTTATGTTTAATTCTCTTCAATGCCATTTCTGAACCCATTAAAGTAAACTGGGTTCATTCTTCTTTTGTCATTTTTTCCAATTAATGAACTGAAGAATGTCTCTCTGCCTCCAGCCCCGCATGGATCAATATTTCAATCAAATGGAGAAGATCGTGAAAGAGAGGAAGACGTCGTCCAGGATACGGTTCATGCTACAAGACGTTATAGACTTGAGATTGGTGAGTGTGTGATTCAATCCTTGTTTTGATTTTCACAGACGGAGAATCCAAAGTTCTCCTACATCTTCATCGGTTTTGTTATTGTTTTGCTTTCTTCCCCACAGAGGCTTGTTTCAGTGTTTTGGTTCTCCGTTCCTCTCTGGAACATGATATTGGGTGATTTGGACATAGTCTGCTCTGGCCCTAGGTGTTGAAGTTTAACTCGTTTTTTCAGGAAGTTGAGAGCACATGCAGTATTTAAACATCTACAATGTTAGGCAATTAGTTGGTGTTCAGAAAAGATGATAAATATCTGTCACCCAAACTAAAGAAGTTTGTAAAAGGCATAGGATCACAGATCAGACATTTTTGTCACCATCATAATGGTTGCCTCTTTTTAGTTTCTTGGGCACAATTTAGAAAGTTCCTTTTAATCGTCTCGCTCCGCCTTCAGGAGGACCAGGTGACGCAGATCTTCAGGCTTTATTAACATTTTGACCCTTTGAATCTCGTTCAACAACATCCATTTAACTGGGACTGTGGAAATTAAACGAACCGATGTCCGCGTAGCAGGAAGAGGTTTTCAGGGAGACGTTTCCTCAGTTTGAAACATAATTAAAAAAGGAAAGTTGAGCCGAGCTGCAGAGGCTGAGCTGGAGAGAACCGGGAACGATGAAGTTAAACTACAGCAAACTAAGCTCTTTAAAGCAGGAGCGGTTTTAGGACTAGCTTCCAGCTGTTGTCATGTGGCGTTGTGTGTCCATCACACTGCACACATGCACACAGCGCTCTGACAGCAGAGCAGACAGTTTGCTTTGATATACCAAAACATTCAGGCCAAATAACATTTCTGTACAGGTTTAATGAGTTTGTGTAATTTATCAACTTGGACCAAATATAATAATTTAACAAGTAATGTTACCACATTTCAAACAATCTGTGTTTCCCCAACTTTTACATTTTATTTTAATGGAAAAGGTAAACGTTGGCACTCAGGTAAAGTGCACTCCTGCTACATAAAAGCTTGTTTATGAAGCTAACAAATCAGCCTGTTCCCTTCGCTTGTTTGTGAGGCAGCACTCAGCTTATATTCAGCTTTTAATAAACACGAACAGAAACAGAACAAAGTATCAGGGAGGAAAAGTCAGTTTACAACAATACTCAGGGCTAAATTAAAATGGAGAAAATAAGAATAATGTATAATAAACTTGAGCATTTTAAAATGACCTCTTATGGTAAAACTAAATATCGTCTTGAAAAGAGGGAAGTAAAAGTGTAAACTGTGGTGAAGCAAAGACGATCAGGGTGTAATAATGTCTGAATCCTGGCTGAATATTAAGACCCAGCTACTTTTTAATCCCACTCTTTTCACCGTTTTGTGAGGTAAATGGTAACAGGTCTCTCCTATAAATGAGTCTACCTGTCTAAATAAAAGTAAGTAAATAAATAAGAGCTTCAGATACCTGTCTCCTTACCACAGGACACCTGTAGCCTCTCCTGGCTGATGCCACTCAGGCCAATCCTCGTCGGGGCAAACCTGGGAGAAGAAAGAAGCTGTTGTTTGTGTCTTATTAAAACACTGTCATATAACGGAGGAGGAGTTCTTTACTGAACTTGTTTAGGTCAGATTGATGCATCAGAATTATGTTTGCAAAGATTAAAGTGGTCCTCCTTATATTTTAGCAGCGAGTGGTGAGATTTTCCATTTGTTTGTTCTGTGAAGCTTACACTGCCTTTAAATATTTTATTGGCTCTCACATCCGTCTTAACTGTCCTGTAAACTGAACTTTTGGCCTAAAAGTAATGAGGGCGAGTTTAAGCTTCAACTAAATTCAGTACAATATATACTCATCATACCTGGTGTGTTTATAGAAAGAAATGATATGAATAATAAGCTAACAAAGAGAGAGTCAGTTTGGGAAGAAACTTTCCATCTTCTGAGCTCAGATTACTACTTAATCTGAGATTTAAATGAAAGAAAGACTTAATATTCAGTTTTATAAATTAACGGTCACTCCATTCTCTCCTCAGCACAACTGGGTGTCCAGGAGAGCTGACCAGGGCCCCAAAACCATCGAGCAGATCCACAAGGAGGCCAAGATTGAAGAGCAGGAGGAGCAGAGGAAAGTGCACCAGCAGCTGCTCTCCAAGGACAGCAAGAGACGGCCAGGTCAGTCCTGCAGCTTAAATCCTCTTTAAGGCTTAGAATCACACCGACTCAGGAACCCTGCGACTTCCTGTCCGTGTAGCATGCAGAGATGCAGCGGACAGGAAGCCCCCCCCACGCCCTCCCATCTGCCAGCTGATCTATAATATTCCATCATGTATAACAAGCTGTGGAGAAATGTCTCCCTGTCGGTTGAAAGACGCCTGAACGCCTCTGAATTTACCAGTGAATCGATGTTTTAAAGCGGCGCTGGATCACTGCACTGATAACTGCTTTTCTGTGGTGCTTGAATTTGGTGCCGTAGATCCACGAGAGCAGAGGGAACAGCGCATGCAGAGAGAGGAAACCTGGAACACTGTGCCCATGACAAAGAACAGCCGGACCATCGACCCAAATAAGATCCCAAAGATCTCCAAGGTGAGTCGGGGTCGTTGATGGGTTTCAACCTGCAGCTGGGAGGGGGGGTCAGGAGACATTTGGTCAACAATAAACCTTCCAGGGAGACGTCTGCAGACTGCGGCTGCTCGCGTCATTTCAAACAGTTGGCTGCAGATTATCTGGCAGACATTATTTATTTCATTTCAAGGATGGATATAATTCATATATACACCATCTTATTAACCGAAGTACCTAACAAATCAAACCCAATAAACTGGGTGACTTCCTGCAGACAGGACGATGTGTGCCCGCAGCAGGGAGACGTAGTAACCAGTCCTCCAGCAGAAACCGTCATATGAGAAGATTATTTTAGGACTTCAGGTCAGGGACGTTCATACAAATGATCTGATTGATGTCTTGTAGTATTTGAGCCGTCTAATAGCTTACTTCCTTGCAGGAATGCTTGTTGCCCGCAGCCTTCCGTGCTAAAGTTTTAAACAAAGATGGAGCACAGAATTGTGTTGACTCTCAGCAACCACACCAGATTTTAGCTCAAAATCTGTAAAAATGTGGCAGCCAGCTTGAATTGGGTTGACTCTGAAGGACAAAACACACAAGAGCGTGAAAACTTACGGCTCCTGTTTGCAGCTATGATCCCCACGTCGCCAGTGACCGGACGCACTGATGCTTTAACGCTGCGGCGTCCAGCCGTAGTTTTCTGTTCTATTTTCAGACGTCACCGCTCCTGAAAAACATCTTTATGTGTAAACTCCTGAGCAGCTCTTCTTCCAAACTTTGTTTGTTGTTGATAGATCTTCTTTTCATGTTCAGCTGTAGCGTTGTCTCGTATCACAAGTATAAAAATGGATGAGGAAAGATTAATTATTGAGGTGGAGAAGTATCTGGAGATGTTTGAACTCAAATCTTTTTATTATCAAGACAATCTGGGAAGAAAAAAAAGATATTGCCTGGAGATTTATTACTTGAGAAATTTGATCTGAGTTATTTCAGGGCACTTCCTGAATGTTTTATTTGCATCAGTTAACATGATTTTAATAATACACAGCGCCGCTACGATCCCCTTGTAGCTGTACGTCCAATAGACTGATTTCTGAGAGTTTCATTAAAATCCGTCCACTGGCTCATGAGATATTTTGCTAACAAATACACAAACAAGCACACAGACGCAGGGAATCATTAGATTCCATGTGTTTAGATGGCGGCAGGCGATAATCCTCTGTGAGGCGAGACGTCAGGACGGTCCGATCAGATGCAACATAACATTCATGATATATGAACATCAACTAAAAGCTGTGAACAAATGTTTTCTTAGAGTTTATTTCAAATAAAATCAATCAAAATCCAGTAAAGGTAAGATACAGGTGCTGGTCATAAAATTAGAATATCATGAAAAAGTAGATCGATTTCAGTAATTCCATTTAAAAAGTGAAACTTGTATATTATATTCATACATTACATACAAACTCATATATTTCAAATGTTTATTTCGTTTAATTTTGATTAC
>NC_051433.1:5413395-5496211 GCF_001649575.2 Kryptolebias marmoratus
TTTGTTTCTTGTTTTTCTTTTTTTTACCTACACATAATCAAGCTACCTGTAAATATATATGTGTGTGTGTGTGTGTGTGTGTGTGTGTGTGTGTGTGTGTGTGTGTGTGTGTTTGTCTGTACCATTAGCAAAATATCTCAAAAATCACTAAACAGATTTTTTATCAAACTTTCAGAAAGTATTTACTGGGTTGACCTCTACAATTGACTCAATTCTGTAGTCAGCCCAATTCAAAATGGACTCCACAACAAATCACTCTTAGCCTCCGCTATAGTGGCTATATCTCAGTGAATTTTACAGATATTGGGGTAAAATCCGACATAGTAGCTGACTGTCATTCATGACTCTAACTGCTAACAAATCAGACGAGGTAATGTTGTTTTCAAGGTTTGACCAAAATAGCAATAACTACTAACGCAAGATGATCTCAGACTAAAACAGCCTCATACTTTAACTCTCTAGCATGAAAGGTGGTGGGTGATATGCATTACTTCAAGGAATGGTAGGCTTTTAATTTTTACCAGCGTTATTACTCTCCACAGCTGATTAACACTGGTTATTTCTAGTTTTGAAACTCTCTGGCAAGTATGAGGCTATCTTAGGCTTTTCTGGTAATAAAAAAGTTCCTTTCTTCTGCAGATTTGTACAATATTTCTTTTTCAATCTGAGGACCACATTTTTTGTATCTGTCAGTGGCCCATTTTGCACCCAGAGGGGAGACACTAAACAGCAGCGTTTTAACAGAAGTGCTACAAATTCTGCTGCTACTTTCACGGCAATTTCCAACAATTTTTTATTGCATTTCACAGATCAACAGATTTTGTCCTTCTTACGCTGCAGAAAAGCTGTAAGTCAAGATGGGAAAAAACAGCTTTATTATTATGAGATCTCAATGTAAAATGTCTACATGAATGCATAAAGACACATCCATACACCCACATGTTCAGACATTTAGTTTCAGTGACTCCTACCATCATAGGTCCCACTCTCCAGAAGAAGTCCACTCTCCTCCAAGATCCTGAAGTCTCCAACGCTGATGAAGTTGTAGTCCACACCAGGCACTTCACCTTCTCGAGGAAGTCGTGTGGTGCCTAAATAAACAACAGCAGATAAACATTACAGATCTTAACATGTTTCAGGAACAAAAAAGCAGATTAGAGAGCAGAAAATGTTGCTGTTAAACTTAAAGATTACCTTGTGAAATTTGATTTTATATTGCCTCTTTTCACAGGTTCCACATAAAAATAAAGGCCTAGCATTCCTTGAATGGATGCAAATCACCCACCACCTTGTATCACAGTGTTTAAATTCAAGATGGCCGACACAGCACTCTGCCACAGACACTTCTGGTGAGATGGGTTAATGCTTGAAGTATGTGAAGAGAATGACTTTCTGCTACGAACACAAACTTTACCTCATTATCTGTAATTTTGAGTTAAAGCCAGTAAGGTTTTGAGTTGGCTATGTTTGGTTAGCTGTGGTGGCCATCTTGAATTGGGTTGACTCTAAAAGGTAATCACCTAATGATCTACATCCATTGATTCTTGTCTGAAAGTTTCATTAAAATCTATCCAATAGTTTATAAGAAATTATCAAAAACATTATCGCCACTTCACCTCTTGTGATAAAACTAAACCAGCCAGGATTCAAATACATTTAATGTTTCGACATCACAACAAAACAAGCATTTATTTTCCTGTTAACTGTCTGTCACTGCAGTGACAAGCTGCACCAACACACTTATTGTGGAGGGGGTAGATCAACATGTAAATACAAAGTTTGATGTCATGCTTGACATCCTGTTTTGTAAATTTTTAACAGGCATTTCTTGTTCTGGATTCCCAGGAAAAGATGAGGATCTTAAAAAAAAAAACCTGCCACACATTTTTTCCTGGAGGGGTGGGTACAGTATTTTATTTTGGACAGAACTCCTAAAAGACCTTGGTGCCATCTTGTAAAAGATAAATAGCTGATGAAAGCTTGCGCTGCGCCAAGAGACCTAACTCATTTATTCTTGTGTGAGTAACTGCAGCTTGTGCTAACAAGTTATCACTGGGAGCCTCGTGATGTATGTAGCAGCAGCTAAAATCAGAATACAGCCGAGTTAATTATAGATATGAATTATGATGGAAGTAATGAGTTGTGTAACCTCCTGGTGTGATTTAGGTTTACTCAGAACCACAGAGTGGAACCTGAATGCAAATGACAAGGGCATTCTGGGAGCAGCTTTTGCTCCTGTGGTGATGCTCCAGTCTACCTCAGCATTGATGGGAGAGCGAGTTTTAATACCAGCATCAACAGCTGTACTGTAGAAATGGAAACAAAATTAATATATAAGCATCAACACTAAGTAAACCTAATGTTAAGATGGACTTTTTAAAACAAACTCCACTGACAAATTGAGTGATAGACTAACAGTTTTGGGTTTTTTTTTGGTATGGGAAGTTATGGATTGCACTGGATATTCTCTTATCTGTTACAACAGTTTTGTGGACAGCTGTCTTTTTTCACTAACAATCCTTTAGGTTCTCCATAGAAAGATGAGCAAAGTCTATAAAAACAAATCTATGCCGCATTTATGACATTTATTACATAAATAAGTCTCCAAATGTCCCTAAATTACAGGTTTTAACTAAAGCATGCCGGATTCTTACAAATTACAGCATAAAAGTAGATTTTTATATTTTAGTCTGTTATTAAAATTAAATTAAAGGCAAAGTGACAGTCCAAGAGAAAAAAAAATCTGCTTAAAGGAGTAATACTATCACTAATTTGTGCAACCAAAAGCAAGAGATACCCAGAGTTTTAAGAGCCCTGCAGCAAAAAGCTGATGCAAACTCCTGGAGAAAATATGAATTTCATACAGAAAAAAAATCTACTTGGGTTGATTATTCTTTTATAAATCAGTATAGTTTCATAATTTATGAGAATTCAATAGCAACATACTGTATACAGGCAGCAACGAGAGGGATTTTGTAATAATTAAACACTCAGGTAGCAGTGATCTGTTTGATAATAGTGTTCTATTGAAATAACCCTAAATAGGTTTCCGGCCTTGTAATACGACTGTTTTAAAACCGCCTGTAAACAAGCAGCTTCTCTGAAGTTGATTTTTTTGAAAGTTGTAGAATTTGTGCCAATTAGCGGTGAGAAGACTGTAGATTCTGGTGGCTCGATGGCCAATTAACCAACTTTATGCTGCTGTTTTCTTTTGTTTTTCCTCTCTTACATGTTCTCCCTAATTGGACTGTGACAGCCCTTCTGCACCTGAGAAGTAAAAACACACAAGTCAGAAAATCGTGCTCAAACAGACCATCCTTGATGCCACAGTTTGTGTTACCAAAAGCAGTTGACGTTGCATTGTGCATGAAAATGCCAGCCTCTGCTTCTCATTAGCAGCTTGTCTGCACGCTGGCACTGACTTAGGTCGCTCTAAAATGTCCCTTGTAGCCCAATTACTTTTGCCAGTTATGTACCTGCCAAGAAACTCCCCAAGAACTCATCCCGGATGCAGCATTGATATTTACTGTGAGCTTCTTACTATGGATCAGTTCCCGAGGGCATAATGATGCAGGTCACTGAGCTTCATTAGAGCAAAAGCAGCTAATCTTATAAAGCAGCTTTCAAAACATCTCATCAGCTTTCATTTATAACACGAAGATTGACACTTTGGATTTACCTTCAAACAAACATATGCTGAATGAGTTTTCAGAGAAGAAACAGAAAGAAAGGTGCAGCAAACACACTGCAGTCAATTGTCAGACAAAAGTAGGAATTTTTGCAGAGGATTAATCAAAGAAAACCATTTTCAGTTTACAAGTTGCACAAAGCAAGTGATGCTTTCAGAATTTGCATCACAAGAAAAAGGAGAACACCGGTCCTCTCTGTCCTGCTAAAAATCAAACAGGATCAGGAAATCTCATGTCAGAACAGCAGGTTTTTAGCAGGTGTGCTATTTTTATCAAGCATAAAGGCTGCAAACAGATGGGCATGGCTGTCTGTTCATTGTTGATGATGTGCCTGTAGTAACAGGAAGAGCAAAGTATGCTGAATTCAGGTCACAAAAAAGAACAGTTTTTAATATGCTAAACAAAGCAGACTGAGGTAATATTGAAAAAAAAGATATATAATTTAAAAAATTTGCAAGTTTTTAATCCAAGTTTTCAATTTTTTGACATGAAACACAAAGAGTGACCTTCAAATCACATCAAAATGTGGCTTAGTTAAGAAAACCAACAAAAGTACAATAGTTTTTTCTCTAACCTTTAACAAAATATATATTCAAAAGATTTAATCAGTTCTCCAGACAAGCTGCGCCTCAGGTGACTGACAACATGCGGCTCACACGTTATCTTATGAGGAGACCAAAACAGCTTTTTGACTTTGAAGATTTAACTCAACTCTGCGGCCGCTTTGCCCCAGATATGAATCTTAACATAATGTGCAATTATTCCCATCATATTATGTCCACAAGTTGTGCCTAAAATCTCAGGTGTTTTTCATCCTGAGGTGAAACAAATTGTCACTTTGGTGTTGGAGGGTTTCACTGCTGGGATGTGTCGTTTGTAACCGTCTGACTGAGAGGATGTCAGAACGAGTTCATCAGAGCAGCCGGTCAGAAGAGGCGGCCATGAATTTAACATGATGATTCTGTGTAGTTTTATGATGGAGCTTCAGAAAAAGTGGCATTTGGTTTTGATGCTAAAACAGTGAGAAAGAAAAGAAAGACAATCGTTACAAATCCAACTTTCTTTGTCTGTTACCAAGATATCTCATGAAGCCTGAGACAACTTGACAAATCACAATAACTCAATCATTTTGCAGATATTAAGCTAAACTCTGGTGTGGTGGTAGCTGAGAGTGATCCACAACATGTATTCTGAGTGCTGAGAGATTGGATGAAGTCTTTATTAAAAATAAATTGCTAATCTATATTTAGAGCCTTGGCAGATTTTAATGAAATTCCCAGAAAGTAATCTTCAGAATTATATCTACAGCTAGTTAGCTTTAGGAGCCAATCTAATTTAAGATGGCCGCCACAGCCAGCTGAATGTAGAAAACCCAAACAGATCTAATTCAGTCAATTCTACAGATATTGTGCTCAAATTTGGGAGTCATTCGCAGCTCAAACTCCAAGCATTACTCGTTGATAAAGACTGAAAAAATTAGCTTTAGCTGTTGTTTGTCTGTTAGCAAAATGTCTTGTGAACCACTGGGCAGATTTTAATAAAACTTTCAGAAACTGATTAACCTTTGGAGTCAGTCCAATTCAAGATGGCTGCCACAGCTAATCTACTTTAGCTCCTGTCATTTCCTAACATTAGATGATCTCAGTTTAAATCTCTGGCATGAAAGGCCACAGGTGATATGCATTCCTTAAATTAATGCTTGCCCTTTAATTTATCAAGAATTAATTTAAGACACTGGAAAAAAAAGCTGGAATCGATATGTAGAATAAAGATGGATGATTTGTCTTTGCAGTTCAGTGCATGAGTTTCTGCACCAGTTCAGTGTTTTACTGAATGACTTTGTCTGAGGAGAAATTCTTCACACCATCTTTTATCTCAGTAGGAAGTCAGAACTCTGAAAGTAACTCTGCTTCTCACAGATTCACCTCTTCTTGTCTAAAAATGATGTGAAGATTTGCCTCACACAGACAGCTGCATTCTTGTTGGCTGTCTTTTATTTTTCTCTTGAATATAAATGATCTTGTTTTGTGCCTCACATACTGACCCATACAATGTGCTGCATTATCCTAATTCTGGCTGTAAAACTGTGAGGCTCAGCAGAACTGAGCCCGTGGTGTTGCTGGGACCCAATCACAAACAGCACAGATCGGCTGCGGTTCTGTGAGAGGACAGCAGTGTGCAAGATGGTCGTTAACTAAAGTGGACCACTGGCACAGCTACCCAAAACAACTCTGTTAATCCTCTTGCTGCCTGCATGATTGTCACACACATTTTAGGTTTAAATCCATCTCTAGATCAGCTAGTTTATCACCAAATTGTGGCGTTTAACACACTCGGTGAATTGTGTTATACTCTGCAATTTTGTGGTTGTCTGTGACTTTTTGAACTTGTCTTTCATACGTCTATTTAAGACTGGCTGGTATTGATTTGTCGCGATGAGAAAATCACTGCTTGAACGTCAATGCCCAAACGACCCAAACCTTTCCTGAGCAGTGAGGTACTGGGACTGCAGGAGCAACAGAACTGCTGAGCTCGAGGTACACTGAGATTTGGAAATTAGAAAACAGCAACAGCACATTTCCCATAAAGTGACTTGTGGCTGCAATAGAGTCCACGTTTTTTTGACTCCATGAAATTTGAACACTCAGGGTAGCCTTTAACATCTTTATTATCTTCAAAATAGTCTCACAGACTTAAACCTAAATCCCTCAAATGTAAAATACTGTACATTTACATTTACTTACATTTTACTTATATTGATAAAGAGCCCTTTTTAATATTTAATAAAAGTTATATTAGACCTCATCTTGAATGTTGTTTACGAGTCTAGTCACCTGATTTGGGGAGAGATAAATATTGTTAGAGAAAGTTCAGAGACAAACAACAAAAATAGCACTCAAATTACAGCATAAGTCACAGGTAACTGTGTTATGTAATTTATATACTACTGCTTAGTTATTATTGGTCGATATTCATAGGCCTGAGAGAGAGTCCTCAGAGATCCTGTGTGACAGCGGAAATTTGAAAACATGACAGTGGAGAACAGAAAAAAAAAGAAAGAAGAGGAACATTAAAAGGGGTGATAAAAGCATGTAAAGAGACAGGATTTATTTTAAAACCAGTAAGCAATGATGCAGCAGGACCATCGTTGTTTAACTGATATTGAGACCAACTCAAGAGTTAGCACCACTGCTAACCGTGTATGGAGTAAAAAATTATCTTTTACCGTCCTTAAAGGATATAAAAGTATTACTAATAATACTAACCATTGATAACTATTTGGCAGCACATCACT
Organism: Kryptolebias marmoratus; assembly: GCF_001649575.2. Classification (NCBI taxonomy): domain Eukaryota; kingdom Metazoa; phylum Chordata; class Actinopteri; order Cyprinodontiformes; family Rivulidae; genus Kryptolebias; species Kryptolebias marmoratus. Next base: position 5,420,380 of record NC_051433.1, read on the forward strand.
TCAAAAATCCACTGACTATCCCTTTAATATTCTGTAGGTTGAAAGAATAAAGCTGAAGAAATACAACATGAGTTAAAACGTGATGCTGAGTGCTCCGGATCATTTATCAGTATGGTTAATTCTTCAACCATTCATCTGCAGAGGCATAAACATCAGCAATACCCTCGAATTTAACTGCATTTTAAATCTAGAATTATGTAATCAGTCCATTAGACTTGTACACATTTTGTGAGATGCAATCAGTAGATCACATGTTTGTATGAATGATACGGTCTCAGGGTCACACTGGTTCTGAATGAGGCAGCAAAGATCAATAAAACTTTGAAGGTTCTGTCTCTGATGAATTTAAATTATTTCATTCTTTGAAGTGGTCCTTTCAGTCCGCAGTTAAATATTCTTATTGCTCCTAACAATGAAATGTGATTATACAGAATATAATTTGAATCTTTTTGGCTGCAGGTTGATGTGATCCTTTAGCCTGTTTAACTGTTTATAGGTGCTTCAGTTCAATATAAAACATGCACATATTTTTTCTTTATCTTAGGTTCAGCTGGTAAGCAGAAGTAGCTGAAGACTGAGAGAAAGCAAGGGTAATTTAACCAGAGAGAGAGCAAAATTGAAACAGAGATGGTGAAGGATGGCAGACTGAAAGTGAACAACTGAATGATGGAGGTGCCGTCGCTGTGTGAGTCCTCGTCTCTCGCTCATTAAGACAGTAATTCAAGCTGGGGATTAGAGAGTCAGACTCATGCAGCTATAGTCCACTGGCTGCTGATGCTGATGATGAATAGCAGCTAAAGGCTACCACTAAAGTCTGAAGTGGCAAATATATGCACAAGTATGTGTGAAAGAGAAAGGCAGTGTGTGCCGGTGTGTGTTCAAATGAAAGAGCAGCTGAAAATGACAGGTAGCAGCGATGGCAGAGAAATCCCTCTGTAATCACGTTCTGTCCAACCACTGTAACTGACCCAAAATACTCCCAGTGCAAGTGAGCTTTAAAAAGAAAAGTCCAATGACTATTCAAGTTAAAGCCAACAGCTCAGCTGAGAACATGACTCACAGGTAGACAAAGGTATACAAGACAAACACAGACTCGACAGAAAGAGAGGGAAAAAAAAGATGAGTTTGTGAGAAAGATTCTCCTTGTTCAACACTAAGAAAAGGGAAATTGAATATACATGAAAGGTAAGTAGCTTACTTCCTCAAAATTTCACACTTGTGCGTGCAAGTTCCTTCTGAACAAGTCAGGGCTACCTCAGGCCCTGAGGGGGTCAGGAGTGCAGTGACAGAGCTGTACCCAAACAAGGCGTCAGGAGCAACTAAAACCTTGACTGCCCTCAATTACGGTGTTCATCTGAGCAGAGTTCAGCTTCACCGTGACAGAAAGAATATATGTGTGAAAATCCTCACAGTCATTCTATTGGTACATTTAGGTCAGGTGCACTAATGCAGATTTGCACTGAGCAACATCAGTGTATCAAACATAAACACTCTAAATTATAGCAGGTAGGGTGAAGGCGAAGGATAACACTTTTGCCTGTGTCTGTCTGTGTGTTTGTGTGCAAAATAGATTGTGAATCGTTGGACATATTTTATTAAAGCTTACAGGAAATATTCATTGGTTGTACATCTACAACTAATTACGTTTTGGAATCAACATGATTCAAGATGGCTGCTAAAGCCAAATGACCCTAAAAAACACAAATCTGGTTACAGCTCAGGGAATTTTACAAATATTGAATGAAAACTTGGTGTTTTAGTCACTGAGACTAAACCCTATAGCACAAACTCTGAGCACTAAGAAATATTTCCATTAACCATTTAGAGTCAACTCTGTTTGTCTGTTAGCAAAATATCTCATAAACTCCTGAACAGATTTTTATTGGAACTTTCAGGAAATAATCAGAAGATGTGCATCTACAACTGTTGGAGGAAATTAATTCAAGATGGCCTCCACAACCAGCTGACTTTAGAAATCGCAAAAAACGGCCATAGTTCAGTCAGTTTTACAGATATTGAGCTAAAGTTTGATATGGTAGTAGCTGAGAGTCGTTCACAACACACTTTGATCGTGACATCTGGAAGTATCACATGAGATTTCGCCAAAACAGATACAACTCAGTCATTTCTCAACTTAAGAAGATCTTAGTCTAAAACTCTGGCTCCAAACACATGCAACACCATGAAACACTTTGCTGAAAAATAATGGACACATTTTCATGCAAAATTTCTCCTGGCCACTGGATCAGCAGCTGTTAAAATATGCTAAAACCAAAGACAGCTCCACTTAGTTTGAATTACTCTTACCAACACAGCTGCCATTCTGTGCAGTAGTTCTGTCAGTCCACAGTACTGACCTTATTTACCACCCCATTATTGATTTTAGAAAAGAATAATCGGTGGTGACAGCCTTGCTGAGTACAAAGTCAGCAAAAGAAAGCACAGCAGGAGAGGCAAAAAAAAAAAAAGCTGGGTTATTTATGGACAGAATATGACTTTGATCACTGTGATGATAAGGTACAGGAGTAAATAAGTTACATGCGGGATCGAGAGATGTCCTTGACTGTGTTGCTATGGTGACGCTTAAGTGTGTGTGCTTTGTAGTGTGTATGAAAAAGAGCTTTGAATGACAATTCATGAGTGAAGTAAGTGATTGTGATGTGTGTATACAGACCTGTTTAATGGAAAGAGAGCGCTCTAATGCAGCTCCTCGTGTGATGGATTTCCAGTTGTGGGATGCATTTGGAGCATTCTAATTATTCCCATAAGGTGCTTTAGATAAGAGCACATATGCACTGAAAGTGGGTTATACTGTACACTCCTGGCTTGTGTTGCACTTGCAGCTGGCTGTGAGTGCTGTGAATTGGAGCTTGCCTGGTGTACTTACAGGGTATGGTGCGTAGGTAGAGGTTGTCCCGGATGATCTGCTGGAGTTTGTGGTCCAACGAGCCCTTCTGAAACTGCAGACTGAGGTAGTGGCGCAAGTCCGTGTTCAACACTTTACCTGCGTTAACAAAGACAAAAGAAAGAAGGATAAGCGAAAACATGAAGGTACTTTCTCAGATTAATTCATTTTATCCCGAATGTCCTCACATTTATGAAATATGTGTTTTTTATAGAGCTGTACAGTGTTTTATATAATCCAATATTAGTATAAACACAAGTAATTCAAAAATAAAAATGTAAGAACAAAGTTGTACAGTTACATCATGGTCATTTGACATTTTGTTACCTGAAAGAGCAGTGAATACATTCAGAAAGCCTCACAATAGAATCCTAAAGGGTTTATTTGCTATAAGATGGCTATTTTAGGTTCCTGAACAAATGTCCTCCTGTCCTCTTGACCACCTGTCCTCTAAAGCTGGGAGTTTAAATCCTTTCAGATTTACATTTTAATTCCAGTTTGATCACTGAGGGAGATTTACAGAGGAGAAGATCAAAGGTTAAACTTTTTTTTCTTTACCTTTTATCTCTTCTATGAAATACCTTAGTCACTGTATGAATGCTGAGTCAGCATTTACACTGTTGGTTTTCAGTTTCTTCCATGTGTTTCTTAGATCATACAGTCAGCTTTTTAAATCATTCATACATCAAAACTTTGAGATCATTTAGCTTTGACTTTTGGTTTTTGTAACTTTTTGTACTTTTAAAATATTTAACTTTATTTACAATTTGTTTTTCTCTTTGAAATGAATAAAGAACTTTTCAGATCTTTGAAGAACTCTGTGCTCTTTAAGATCTACCTCAGTATACTTGCTTCATTTTTGTGTTAATAATTTAAGCTTTAAGTTTTTGTTTAATTTTTCTAACTTTCTCTTTCAGCTACTTTTCTGCTGATTTTAGCATAAACTATTGTTGGCTAATTTTAGCTTTTACCTACTATTTTGCTAACTTTTATCAGCTAATGTTCTGCTAACTTTAGCTTTTAGGAAATATTTAGCAAATTTTAACTTTGAGCTAATGTTTTGCTGGTTTCAGCTACCGTCTTACTAATTTTAGGTTGAAGCTAATTTTAGCTTTCAGCTACTGTTTGATAACTTTAGCTTATACTCATTGTTTCTGCAAATTTATTTTTTTAGGTTCTTTTTTAATAATTTTAGTTTATAGTTAATGTTACTGTTATTTGGTAATTTTAGTTTTTAGCTTTTCGGTCCTTCGCCTGTCAGCCAGCTTTCATTTCTCTGGTTTAAAATAAATTGTGGTTCGGGAACAGAAAAGGTTCCTAGTGAAGAAACAATTAAACTGTGGGTCAAACTGAGCTAAAATGTATCTCAGATTGTTTTCTGACTTTGACTGATGTTAGTTTGCTGCAAAAAAAGCAAACTGGTCTGAGCAGAATTTGAATCTTTTATCTGACACAAGGAATCTGAAATCTGATCTGCTAAGCTGAAGCTGCTCGACTCTCCTTATCGTTTTAAGGGCCTCACAGAAGCCTCAGAAACTTTCCACTAAAGATGTTCAACCTCACAAGTGACATACCACAGGATTTCGTTTAGAAAAGACAAAAAAAAGGAAGCTTTGTTGTTGCTCTTAGCTCCCAGAAGCCTTTGCAGAAACAAAGGGAGTTCATGCAAAGTTTGAGGCAAAGGAAAAGCTGTCACAAGCAGGCGGGGGGAAAGAACGTGATGAACATGATTGGTGACAGAACATGATGAAGAGTTTAGAAAACAGGAAGAGGTCTTCCTACCATCAGCTTCTTTATTTATTGATGGAAGGAAAAAGAGAAGGATTTGAATCAGATTGTTTGCAACTAAGTAATTATCTGTTTCTTCATTTCTCCTCCATTCTTCATCCTTTCCCCTCAGTATCGGGCACAAGGACCGAAAAGTAACAAGCTTGACTTTGTTCTGTAAATATAAGTCGGACTTAAGATCAAATTTTTGAGACACTGCCTGTACAAAAAGAAAAACAAATGTAGTTGACTAAGAAGGGGTGAAAATAATGAGGATGGAGAGTGTTTATATCGTAGCAGCACTAGAACAATATCATTTTAAGTTTTGAACTTACTTCTGCTCCAAGTTTCGGAGGCTCTTCAAAATGCACCTCATGTCCACAGACTTTACTACCTTCTGTCACTGTTTTTAGGAGCAGTCATCCCAGCGGGCCTGACTTTTTAAAATATTGCTTGTATGTTGTCTGTCTGCTTCTCCAAAGACAACAACATCACAGCTGTTCTCGCATACAAACACAAAGAGCGGGTAACCAAAGCTCAGTCTGGAAACTTCATCTCACACTTGTCCCAGAATTTCCGGTTTTTTGTTCAAATTTAGTTTGGACTCACAGGAATTAAAAGGCAAACGGGGCTCTGCAACGAACTGCATCCCATATGCTGACTAAAAGAGCCTCCTTTTAATGCACAAAGAAAATGTTATTTATGTGCTGAGTTAGAAGTTTTTGCTTCTACATATAAATAATAGCAAAAGACAAACTCTTTAGAAAAATTAAATTAATGATGATTGCAATCTTTAAACTAAATCATGGATCAGTTTAGCATTCCAGTAAAAATATCTTGGCTTTTGTAGTTTTCTTTTCTTTTGTTCTGGGCACTATAAATGGCTGAAATAGCACAAAGTATTCAAAAGTAGCATTGCAAAAAAAAAAAAAAAGCATGGAAAAATTAAAAAACAGGAAGACAATGGAGTGAACGCTGAATCAGCATTCACACAGTAACAATCCCTCTCTTCTTGTACCCCACTTGTGAGGATTTTCCCTGCCAAAAAAAGGCCACAGAAAGAGGCAGCTTGACACAAAATACTGCATCACTGCAAAAATTACCCGTTTAATACATATTTCATTTTAAATCTGTACAGGGCTTGACATTTGACAGCACCTCAGTATATCTCTTTTCAACTTCTTTCTTGACATTTTGGCCTTGCACAGATCCACATACTTCACTTTATGCTTGAAGGAACACATATCAGAAAAAAAAGAAAGAAATCCTTAACCTACCCAGCAAAAGTTAGAAATTTAGCACCTGCAATGCTTTTGATGGTTATTTTTTTTTTTTGTAAATACATCTATTTAATCCCACTTTTAGGCTTTTGTATTTTCTGTCCTTTTGCAGCAAATGTTTTTCTTTGAATTTCCTCCCTGAGGTAACATCCGCATTTTCCTGCTTAAGTACAAGAGCCCACATTTTATTTTATTTTTATTTTTTGAAAGCTTAAGATTAGGAAAAAAAAGAAAAAAGAACCATTGATGTTGTGAGCTTGTGAAGCCCATTAAGTCCATCAGTACTGGTCTTAAAAATAAGCCTGACATGACTTTTTTTCTGCCTTTGCTGAATTTCAAAATTTCTGTGCCAATCAGAAGAAAAATACTCTGAATACTGAATCGCTTTAAACTGTAAAAATGTTCTACGTTTGTTAAAAAACAAAACTTTAATGAAGAAAATAAGTTACCACATTCTTAATCATTGTTTGTTATTCAGAAAGCAATCAATAGTCAGAGGTTTTCTTGTATAAATGTGTGTAAAGCAGAGAAGTAAGCATCCTCAGTCAGCTTTATTAGATAATTAATCCAACAGAGCTTGCATGTAAAGGGACATAAACATGTTGCTGTGACCTGTCCGATGCTGTCCAAGTACAGTGAGGCCTTTGTGGCTTCCTGTCCTGTCAAATGCTGTTAGAGAGACAGTCACATCAGAGACGTTTCTCATTCCTCCTCCCCACTGATAACGCCGCTATTCTAACAGGGCTCATTTCTCTGTCACTGGGATTCAATGGGCTCTATTGTACCACATCAGATATCCACTCTGTTGGAGTATTTTTCTTCACAGTCAGACCAGGAAATGAAGATACTCTACAGTAACTCATTACTGCCTGCTACTGAAGCAGGGAAGTAATGGGGTTTTTTTGTCTGTTTGTCTGTAAAATTAACAAAATATCTTGTGAACCAGTGGATGGCTTTTAAGGAGCTCTCAGAAAGTAATCACTGCTGACTGACTTTTGGTGTCAACCCCATTCAAGATGCCTGCCACTGCTCATCCAACTTAGCCAAGCCAACACAAAAATGACTGTAACTTAGTCAGTTTTACAAATATTGAGCTAATCTTTGGTGTGGTAGTAGCTGAGAGTCATTCACAACACATGTTCTGAGTTCTAATACATTTGAAAATATTCATAAGATTAAATGCTGAAGATTTCAGATAACATCAACTTCAAGGTTTGATCAAAATGGCAATAATTTCATCATTTTCATTATAACACAAATGGATGCAAGTGCAAACCTTCCATTTATAAATAAAAAATAAAATTTTATAATTTTATAATTTTATAACTACATACTGTTTTATACCTATATAGTGTTTTATTGCACTGTTTTGTATTTTATTGTGAAGCACTAATTTCTGAAAGGGGCTATATAACTGCATTTTACTTAATAACTTATTTGCTAATTTGGTCTCATTTTAACCAAAATTTATTGTTTTAAAAATATTTCATTACTTGAGTTCCTGACTTTTACAATCCATGTTTTTCAGCTACTCGATTTACTTCACTGCAGCCAATCAGATGACAGGAAACTGGACACAATTTATTCCATGTCTCCTCTGCTGTGGCCTGAATTCTTGGGTTATTCTTAGTAAAATAACCTAACAAAAATCACAGCTCCTTTCATATCAAGCTGTTACTTTACATAATGATCCTCCTGAAGATTGCCTCCTCTCCTTTGTTACCCTGACATTTTTGCAAAAAGTAATGACAGGAGGTATGTCAGAAAGGAACAAGGTCACCTGCGGGAATCCCTTAGCAACACGTTGCCATTTCACCAGATAACAACAGTGCTCTTCTGCTCCAAAACTCCAGGCTAAAAAAAACCCCCCTCTGCACTCACTCTGCGGTGATGGAGGCTGTGCTTGGCGCCCCTTCGTTGAGCGACAGACTGTTAACACACTCACTTAGACTGGCACCTCGCGCTGAAGAATTAGACAAACACTCGAAGCTGCAGATTTGATTCCCTCTCACATCCACATGGCATGATCGGTTTCAAGCTCTTGAAACCGATGCATGGCAGTGAATTGCAGTCACTGTGACAATGAATGTGTGACACTGACAAAATTTCACATAAGCTATAAATTCAGTTGCTTGAGATAAGCTTTGTTCATTTATTTTGACCAAATTACCAGGCAGTCTAATCAGCCTTTTTTTTCTCATCTTAAACTTGGTGTGGCTGTAGCTGAGACCAATACACAAAATATTTTCAGCACTAACAGATTGCACAAGATCTTCTATTTGCGGTTAACTATGTCTGCTGTTAGCAAAATATCTCAAAACCCACTGAGCAGATTTTAATGAAACTTTCAGGAAATAATTAGTAAGCATAAAACAGCTATAATTAGGTCAGTTTTACAGAAATGGAGCTAAAAATTTGATGTGGTAATGTCTTAGAGTCAGTCACAACACGTGCTGCTCATCGTATGAGATGTTTGTTGAAAATTATAAACATAAACAAACATCTACAACTGATTATTTTTAGAGTCAATCCAATTTAGGATGGCCACCACAGCTTGTCGACATTAGCAAATACAAAAATGACTGTTACTTGTTCTGTTTTACAGATATTGAGCTAAATCTTGATATTTTAGTAGCTGGGAGTGTTTTACAACACACACTCCGAGTGTGACGTCTGATGATATTGTATGAGATTGCAGACAATGTGTTTTTCAAGGTCTGACCAAAATGGCTACACCTCAGTCATTTCTCAATATAAGATAACCTTAACCTAAACCCAGAGTGGGCAATATGCATTCCTCCAAGAAATAATAGACCTTTAATATTTTTCTACTTTAATTTTGTGCAAAGAAGGGATGAAAAAAAGCTTTTCTTTTTAGTTTTTATTCCAAATCCCTTTAAGTCACAAGCTGTAGCCCACTATTTTCACATGGGACCATATTTCAGTTGGTTACTTGAACCCTGTTACAGTGATTTCTCCCTTCATAATATACCAAAACAAGCATAGCATCACTGAACTTTGCAAGAAAAATAAGCATGTGTTTCAAAATTGTCTATTTAGGTGCAAAGTTGTGCATAATAAGTCCTTCTTTCCTTGTTATAAAGCTTTTTCTAAACAGTGAAAATTTGCTTTGTGTCAATTTTGACATTTCATTGAGAGGGATTCTCCCTCAGGCAGGTGGACGTCCACTGGGAGGTCATTATCTCTGTTGTCTGACAGTCAATTAACAGTCCTCTGAATGGGGAATGTGTCTGGTCCGGAGATGTTCCCTGACACTTCTCTCAGCACACAGAGTTTTCTCATGGGGGAGATTTAAAGCACATCTTCCTCAGATTGTGCCGCAAAAATATCTGATGCCAGAGAGTACACATGTACAAAAGAAGGATTTATGCAAAATCCTTGTTCTTGTATCAAACCAAAATGACTACATTCCTTTTTACCTCTAATAAATACACATGGGGTTTGAAGACAGCTGCAGCCGGTCTGTTTTAATCCAAACTGTTTCATTATGTCATGAAGGAATCACTTTTTTGAATGGAGGGAAGAACATATCTGTCAGACTGAACTGCAGAAAATTGGCTAAAATATGCAGCCAGATCATTTAATTTTGATGAAAGACTTCAGCCACAAAGGACAATTTAAACTCCTCAAAGCAGTTTGAATACAAGACTGAAAGACCATTCTTGATGTTTGTACAGGGATGTTTTCTACTTTGTGCAACATAAGGGACGTGCAGAGTGACAGGTATTTGTCAAAAAGGGTATTTAAATAAAAAATCAAAAGCCTGGGACTCTTTAAAGGAATGCATATCACCTGCCACTGCTAATGCCAGAGTTTTAGACTGAGATCATCTTATGATGAGAAAGGAGAGAATTGTAGCTTTTTTGGTAAATGACATTATGCCCAATCTGAAGCGAAACTCAGCACTGAGAATATACGTTGAGGATGACTGTCTGCAACTACCACACCAAACTGTGGCTCAGTATCTGTAAATCTAACTGTTAGAGCCATTTTTGTGTTGGCTGAGGTCAGTTAGCTGTGGCCTGCTGCTGAAGGCAAATGTGGAGTAATAATGTTTTTGCCCATGTCTTTGTGTGTGTGTTTGTTTATTGTTCCTGTTAGCAAAATATCTTATGAATCAGTGGAAACTCAGAAAGTAATCAACACAAATAAAGATGGCCGCTACAGCTAATTTACCTTTGCCAACACAGAAATAACTATAACTTGCACTAAATTTCAGATATTCAAGTGAAGTTTAGGTTGTAGTACTCTGAGCATTAACACATCTTAGAAGATGTTGCTGTGGCAGTCATCTTGGATGAAAACTTTGTCACAACAGGCAGAGGGTGATATGCATTCCTTTTAAGCGATGGTAGGCCTTTAATTCTTTGTGTTCTTACAGCTTTTGGATCAAGTTTGCTTCATATTCATCATCCCCAATAAGGGATCACATTACCACACTCAGAGGGCCGTATTATTTTCATGACAAAATGTGGTTGGACTGATGAAAACTCTTGCTGCAGACATATTGTCTGAACCAGATGTTAGAATCAAAATGGGATCCAACATTTGCATGTTTGTGTGTCTCTGACAGTCAGTTCATTTTCCAGCTGTCTCACTCTGCACAGTCAACAATCATGATGGAGCAGCAGCACGAGAAGACAGCAGGAGATGTGAAAAGGGACGACTAACATGGAACACCAAAAAGTCAAAGCTGGAGTGAAGACATTTGAGAAACAAAAGCATGTGCAAAAATCCCGCAGATAGTAAACGTGACTCAACACTTGCAGGGCAAAAGTTGTCCTTCCACTAACAACCTGCTCTTTACTTTCTCCCCCTTTCATTGTCTGAATGCTGATTCAGCATTTTCTGTTTTTCATTCCTCTGTATGTTATTTGCAGTCTACTTCTGCGTACTTTATTTTTCTTAGTCATTCATATATTGAAACATTCAGCTCATTAAGGAGATGGGTGCTATGAATTTTAGTTTTTGTAACTTCTATACTATTCAAAATATTTAAGTTTATTTACAAACATTTCCCCATATAAATACATTCAGAGCTCTAAATCCTTCAAAAACACTGTTGTCTTTAAGATCTGCTTCAACATTTTTGCCTTCTTTTGCTACATTTAGTTTCTAGCTAACCTTTTGCTACTTTTAGCTTAGAGCTAGCATTTTATTGTTGTAACTAGCCGTTTTCTACTATTAGCTCTTTAGTTAGCCTTTTAGTACTTTGAACTTTTATCTAACTTTTTTTGCTTTTAATTTACATTTTACTTCTTTTAGCAGAGTCATTCAGGACCCAGCAGTCACATTTTTTAAATTTTCTTTCTTCCCTTTTATCATATGGTCTGTTTGGCACTGGGACATCTTTCACATTATCGCAGCAGCTCTGGCAACACTGATACTGCTGTAAATTCACACGCCCAGCTCACCCTGCATCACAACTTCAGTTCTGCTGAGCTGGCCTGATCTTGACTTTACTTTACAAGAGGAAGGTCAATTCTTCATCTCCTGAGTGGTGACGGACAGAGGAGGGAGGGGTTGCAGGAAGAAAAAGATGAGCATATGGTTAGTTAACTTTAATGCAGAGGCAGATGTCTCCGTACTTTGGAAATTACTGGGCTGGAAACGTGTCATGCTACGATCATACAAGGAAATGTTTGTAGTCTGTATTGTTAAGGGGCTGCGGCTGTACATGCATGCAGAAAGAAACAGGATTTAGGCTTCTTTCTAAGGTGTTTCCTTTATGGGGATTTAAAAGCATAATGCATATTGTCTGCTGCTTTTGATTCCAAAAAATTAGAATATGATCATTTTCTGTTGAGAAATGAGTTATAGCTGTTTCGGTCAAACCTTAAAAGTAATGTTATGTAAGAACTAAAGCAATACTGCAAAATGTTAAGATCTGAGTATGTGGTCTAAAAGGGTCTAAGATACTGCCACATAAAATTTTAGCTCCACATATAAAATTAACTGAATTATAGTATAGTTTTCTAAGGTGAGCTGGCCGTGTCGACCATCTTGAATCATTTTGGTTTCTGAAGTTGATCAGTTGTAGATGTGCATTGAAGGATGATTTCCTGGAAGTTTCATTTAAATCTGTCAAGTGATTCATGAAATATTTTGCTAACAGTCAGACAGAGTTGACTGCAGATAATTAATAGGAAAACTTTAAACAAAGATCTGAGATCAATCTCAACTAGCACTGAACAAATCTAATGTCAGTACTTGTAAAATTGGCTGGGTTATAGCTATTGTTTTATGTTGTTTTTAGGGTCAGTTATCTGTGGCGGCCATCTTGAGTCGTGTTGATTCCAGAATTTACATCAACGTATGACGTGAATGCATTGGTGTTGACACACAGTTGTTGTCACCCGGCTGGATTTTCAGTTTTTCTTCCTCTTCTTCTTCCCTCAGCCCTCTTAGTTCACCCTTTAAGCGGCTTTCACCAGACCTCTGTCCCACTGTGGGCAGGCTGCTAAAATGAGGGGAAATGAAGTGTGCAGAGAGTGGTTTGGGCATGTGAGACCACTGCTTGTTTAACTTTGCATAGCTCTGTGGCCAGCCAGCCGAGCAAATAGACTAAAAAAAAAAAACACACACAACAGAGGTCCATCATGCTCCTCTGTTGCAGAAGCCTGCAGCCGTAGTAACACTCCACATGCCGGTTATATAAGTGAAGCGAATTCATCTGACGGGGCTGCGTGAGGTGTGAGATTTTAAGCCAGGCTTATGGCACACCACTCTCTGCTCCGCTCAGAAGAGCCAGCATTGTGTCCCTTGATCCCAGTCTCATGTAGAGCTGTCTAAAAAATTGAATGGAGGTCCTTTTGTAAACTTCCCATGCAAAGGTATCCACCCCGAGGCAGTTTTGGTCTTCAAAAAAGGTAACAGGAAGCTGCGAGGTTAGAGCAGGTTGGAGGGAGAAAGGCGGTGTGCTGTCACTCCAGGAAAGTGATGAGAGGAGTCAAACCATAGATTTAACAGATGTTGGTGCCCAGTTTGACTGAGGGCCACAGGGGGAAACAGGATGTTGGTGACCTGTCATTGCATCCCATAATACATGTCAAGGAGACCAGGATTGAGGGCCTCGTAGCTTCTGTCTTTCTTCATTATGAGTGAAATAGAGTTTTAGGGAAAAGGAATTTTAAACACAGACCTCAGGGTGAATCTGAAATCACTGAGAATGCAGGAAACCCAAAATGAACAGAATTAAATACCTTGCATTTCTTGAAGGCATGCATATCAACCGGCACCATTTATGTCAGAGTTTTAAACAGAAATCTTTTTATGCTATAACCATTTTGGTCAAACCTTGTAAATGACCTAATTTGCAGTGTAATGTAGTATTGTGAGATCTCACAGGATCTGCTGGAGCTCAGAGCATACATATGGGTGACTGTCAGCTACTACCATATTAAATTTGAGCTTAACATCTGTAAAATTGGCTGAGTTAGAGACATTTCTGTATTGTTTTTTAGGGTCAGTTGGCTGTGAATGCTGTCTTGAATTGGGCTGACTTCAAAAGTTAATCAATTGTAATCATCCAGTGATTACTTTCTAAAGGTTTCATCAAAATTTGTCGAGTGGTTCATAAAAATATGTTGCTCCCAGACATACAGCACGAAAGGTAAATTAAATGAAACTAAATGAAGTCAAGGACTCAGATCTCCTGTTTGTAAGTCTCATCTTCTTGTTTCATTCAGTTGATGACTTCAGTAAAACAAAATACAGTTCAGATTGACATTGACTTTATTTGCACATTGTATCTGACATTGCTGTGGTTGATCCGTTTGAGCACCGACACTAAAGAGGACCTTGTGCAGATCTCATCAATATAATGGCTTTTGATAAAACTTGCAGCTTTTGATGCTTGATGCTGAATAGAGAGTGACTCTGGTGTTAAATAAATAAATCAATAGTTCACTAAAGCCATTACAATTTACTCTCTAAAGCAGGGGTGTCCAAAGTCGGTCCTCGAGGGCCGGCATCCTGCATGTTTTAGTTCTCTCCCTAGTGGTTGTAACAACCTCCTCAGCAAGTCAGTGTTCTGCTTAGGCCTTCTAATGAGCCATCATTTGATCCAGGTGTGTAAAACCAGGGAGAAAACTAAAACATGCAGGATGCCGGCCCTCGAGGACCGACTTTGGACACCCCTGCTCTAAAGACTCAATTTTATTAATTTTGTCAGTTAGTTTTTGTCACTTAATTGTATAATAATGCCAATTCATTTTACAGTTTAAGTGTTTTTTCTTTCCTCTAAAAAATACTGAAGCTTTTTCTTTTCACTTAAGTCTATTGTATTAGAAGCGGGACTGTCTTTATTTGAATTTTACATTGCTTTTTGATAAATTATTCTTGTGAAAAATGTGTCTAATGCTTGTGGTGTTTTGATTTCTGAATGCATCTTCCTAAAACTGAAACTTGATGGCCTTGGTAGCATCGCAGCATTTTAGTTGCCAATTAATCCCCAATGAATCAGATGCTTTCAGACCGTTTCCATGACAATTTACATTTCTGCTTCGCATCCTCTACGCTGCACTCCTTTAAGTTTGGACGTAACTAATGTGACCGCTGAACATTTCTTATTTTTCACTCCCACACTGCACTTTTACCTGTGTCACAGCCAGCAACACGTTTCACATAAAACTGGCAGAAATGCACGCAAACAGCGTTTCTGCGAGAGAGAAACAAGTTTTCAGGTCACATTTAAAGAACAAGTGTGACTCAAGTGGGCTGTGTTGTTCCCCGCTTGTGAGAGGGTCGGTGTAATCCCAAGCTTGTTGTCAAATCATGTCTCCATAAAAGTGAAGTCATGTTTTTTTGTAGACCCACAATGCATCAAGGCATACTCAATTATTGAAAGAGAGAGAAAAGTGTAAGAAAGAAAACATATTAGCAATTGGAATTACGCGAGCAACATGCCGAAGCAGTCAGGAAGACGAGACAAAGGCCGGGTTTCTCCCAGCAGGAGCTGCATCTGCCTCAGACCTAATGGCACAGTCTGCAAACTGAAAACAAAATGAAACACGCCAGCAGTCACTTAGCAGCACGACCTGAAACAGGCTCAGATTTTGACTCAACATTTCTTAAAGAAAAAGACTGGTAATTTTTGAAGTGATCTTTTGTCAAATAGTTATCAGTGCCTTATCAGCCTTGACATCAGTTAAAGAGTAAGGAATACGGAGAACAATGCAAAAGTCTTTGTCAAGGTTAGAATAATGACAAGCCAAACAAAGACTTGTTTTTTAATTGGTTTTCAGGCTTACAAAACAACTATTTCTCAAACACAACATGCCGTTGTGAAAGAACACTATAATAGCTCACATTAAAACATCTAAACTTTTGCGTGGCACCATTTGTTTTGTTTTGCTTTCTAAACCAAACATCTGCATTGCAACGTAAATATATGTGTGCAGATCATTTCATGCTGATGGTCCTAAATGTTTCCGTCAGCCTTAACAGCATGTGTAGTCAGTGCAACTGTTTAATCAGCACCATCGACACACACACACACTTGCGTCATACCACTGATGTTGCTCGGTTGAGAAAACAGCAGCAAACTAAACAAATGGTGTCATGCGGAGGTGTAAAGGTTTAATGTTAGTTATTGTAGTGCTCTTTCACACTAGTAGGTTGTTTTAGAGAAAGACTTGTTTTATAGTCCCAAAAAACAATTTTAAAAATCTGCTTTTGTTTGGGTAGCCATAAACCTCGTCTGGATGAAGACTTTTGCCCTATCCCTTTAAGAGATTCTGTAGATAATCTGAGCTCACCAAGCAATCTTTATGATGTTTAATGACACTACAAAGAGCAAAAAGAGCTGAGAAATACTTAGTCCAAGATGGCTGTCAAGTGTCATAGTCTGCAGCTCAGCCATTAATCACAGAAGTCGCCAGGGAGTGACGAGAGAAAAATGAAGCTATCGCAGTCATCTGCCTCAATGGCAGCAGATAGGAGTCAACTTCCAAAGTGCTTGTTAAAGCTTACTATCAGAACAGAGGACAAGAATCATGGAAATCAGTTTCTCCATCTGTGAGATTTTTAATTGACTGATAGACTGACGTAGTAACAAGATATTATTAAATCAACCAAAGGCACACTTGTGCAAAAAATGAGCTTGAAATAGACCCATAACTGTTGCTGTGGTGATGACATGTGCTATAGCCTAGTTGTTTTCAGACAGCAGCTGCTTGGGCAGATTTTGCACAGACAGAAAGCAAAGAAAAGCGAAACAGTGTGTGCCAGGACACACACACATAGGACTGGGAGAGTGAAAATTTGTGTGTCACTCGGCACGCTCAACTCCTCTGTTCCGGAGAACATTTCAGTGGGCTGTCATTAAAAGTTCTTTTTTTTCAGGGCCCTGTCTCATCCAGCCTGAACAAGAGGTGAGATCACTTAAATTCTTCTCTTCAGGAAAAAGGCTCTTATTTCTCTTTTAGTTTCACGGCTTCTTGTGAAAAAAGAAGGTTGTCATTTCTGTGTAGTTCGCTTGCAAAGGCAGCTCATTGCATCCAATATCGCACAGTTTATTGCTGAGTGAGCAAAGAGCATCCTGAGGGCAACGGGGGCATCTTATGAAAGTGCATTGTGCTAAGAGAGCATAAAGCACACATACATTGCACCTTATGTACACACATGTGGAACCCAACCAGCTCTGCAAACCCGTCCAATACAGCAAACTCCCTGCATTCTGTCCACTGAGACGGGGAGAAAAAAGAAGAATCTGCCACCTCCACCTATCAGTTATGATGTTTTTTGCAAAGTAGTGAGGCTACAAATAAGCTCAGTGGAAAACCAAATTGTTGCTGCCTTACTGAAAATAACCAATCACAACAATAATGGGGTCAAATATTCAAAGACAACACAGTTTTAGTCCAGAATGCATAATAGCTCTACTGTCTGCAATTCTGGACTCTAGAGGCATAAATCTGCATTTGTAAATTGCAACATAACCACCTTGGGCATTCAGTGAAATCATCCTAATACTGAAAATGCACAAAAGCCATCCTCAGTTTCTTTATTTTTGCCTTTAAGGACCTAGATGTTCTAATAATATTTGAAGTAGTTTTGAGCAACAATTGTCCAGTCTTTCTTAAATTCCCTTAAAAATTTTCTCCTTGCTTTTGCTGTTTTCCATTCACATTCAGTCCTTGCGGCAGACCAATATTAGGAGGAATGGGATTCCGTTTTAGTAAATCCACTTACCACTGAACCGCAAATCATTCAAGCAAAAAAGCCATCTTAAATTAAGGGATTAACTAGTCTTGTGTCCACACATCTTTGCAAAGAACCAAACTTAAATTTGACACTTTGTTGTATAACACACAATTTGTTCCCATTTTTCTAACTGCATGAAAAATGTCAAAAATGATAGATGACAGACACAATGTTGTATTTTTCCACCAACAATGTGAATCTTAACGAGCTGTTAGCTAAAAATCTAATACTTTTTTGCTGTAGATAATTTTATTTTTAGCCATGACACTTCTTTTGGCTTTTATCTATCTAGTTTCCTCAAATTCTCACACCATACCACAAAATAAAAAGTTTTTGGTTTATAGCTCTCCAGGAATCATTATGTTGGTGGAAAAGCAGTCTTTTATATTTATCAGTCTGTGATATTTTTCCTCCGGCTTTGGTATTTTACATAACATTCTAAAAATGCTGGAAGGGAAGTGTTTTGAACTATCATATTTTTTTCAGTTTCTCAGTTCCACTTTCCCCTCTTTTTATAATAAGTTTTTTCCTAGTTTCCTGCATGTTCACTGGAAATTGAGCTCATTAATACAGACTTTTATTCGGCACTGATTTGTGATGTGGACAGGTCCTGACAGATCTGTAACACGTGAAAACAGCAAAAATATTAAACAGTCTTCAAACCTCATACATTTGTGAGCTGTAATTATATAAAAGTGAGCTATGTATCAAAACTTCACATTTCTCAGAATCAATGTGTAACTAGATGAATTAGAATGTTTTTTATACATAAAGAGACATTCAAATTGATCTTTTTCAGTGTTCTTGGAAACTCAAGATGGTAAGTGCTGCTTTAAGGGACTAAGAAAGCTCTCCCATTTTGTAAAACCTTTACAAAACACACATGTTGTTATGTGTATGATTACAATATGTTTATTCCATGTAAGTAACCTTCATTATCCTTTGGAAACTGCAAAAAAAAGTTAAACTAATTTTAGAAGCAGAGGAGTTCTTATAGAATTTTAGCAAACTCATTAGAAAAACTTGTACTTCACAAACATCTGTACATTCAATGTTCTGCAGCTGTGTGCATTCAGGAAGTACATAGGTGTTGAGGGAGTGCCGAGGTGATAAGTTCATGATGAGATATCCAGAGGATAATGATGGCAATTCCAATAACTCTCCTCGCTCACCGCACACCCACTCACTCATGGAGTCGAATCTTAATCCTGAGCTTTAATCCTGCTGACTGAGAGGACCCAGAGAGCCATTTATAACAATGTGAGTAATAAAAAAAAGCCAGTGCAAGATACATCTGTACAGTTCTTATAACAGGACACCCAGATTACATCATCTCTGACACTGAAAATAACTAAACACCATTGCAGCTGAATCCCCAACCATGTTGCTTCATGTTATAACCTGCCAGGCTTCTTGTAAATTTACTGCAGTAAATACAGAACATGTTCTGTTGTGTATACAGTGCAGAACACGTTTTCAGTTTTTAATTGTTTCAGACAGAAATATGGTTATATTTTTCTTGTTAGAAAAAAAATCTGCTCATAATATTCTATATGGACAAAACATGGTACTTTGTTAAAGTAGCAGCATCAGGTTTATGTTCTCTTTATTATGACCCAGATTGACAAACTTTTCTTTAGGTCATGTCTCAATTCCATTAGCTTAAATGTTCAAGCTCATTCAGGTTAGATGGGGACCTTTGTGTCTGTCCACAGACCTTCATTAAGATCCAGACTCTGGCTGAGTCACACACGAGTTTCCCTCCCATCTCTATTTCTTTTTTAAGGAATGTGCTGGAGTTGTCTTGTTGAAATGTAAATCTTAACCCACCCCTGAGCTCAAGAGGTCTTTGCATTTGGCTTTTATTCAGAATCATCTATCTTCCCCTACATGCTGACTGGTCCACCATGCTCTTAGCAGGAAAAAAATAAAGTTAAATAAAAACATCCTAAAGAAACAATGCTACAATTAAAGGCCTAGTTTTCCTTAAAGGAATGCATATCACCCACCACATTTGATGCCAGAGTTTTAAACTAAGATCATCTTACGAAAGGATGAAGCCGTAGCTGTTTTGTTCAAACCATGTAAATGACTTTATTAATAAACCAATGCTAGATCTCCTAAAATGTGCTCTTGGAGTAGGTGTTAGGAGTGACTCCAAAAGTTAAGAAGTTATCAATGTACATCCAATGTTTACTTTAGTGGAGTTTCATTAAAATCCATCCAGTGGTTCACGAGATATTTCAATAAAAAAGTGTGTATGCCAACTATTAATGACAAGATTTTAGGTAAAGATGTTGCAGAATGTGTAGCTCAGTGTATGGGTTTCCAGTGACTCTCAGCTACTACCACACCAAATTATAGCTCAATATCTGGACAACTGGCTGAGTAAAAAACATTGTTGTTTTTGGCTGCAGAGATATTGTTAATAATGCTTCATTTGATCAGAAGATTTTGCTTTTTGTGGTTTGAGAGTTATCCAGACTCCTTTGAGGCTGTCATGTGTCTTTTTGTGTGCAGTGGATTCTGTCTCAGCGCTTGAATAAAGCCTCTACTGACAGAATGCTCCATTTTTAGTTTTAAGGTTCCTCTAGCTCTACAAATAAATTCTGGATCAGAGACATTTGACTTGTTGCTAAACTGTTGGCCCAAGACTGTTCCTCTGCTGCTCAGTTTGGCTGGGAAGCCTAAAATGAAATATAAAACGAACTCTTCAAAATCAGTTGGTTTACCGCAGGGAGGAATTGTGTCTAGACTGATGAGGAAAAAAGATAATAAATTGTGTTAGATGCATTTCTGTTAGAATTAATTTTTACACAAACTTTGATGAAAGACTTTACTAAAGCCCAAGCTGCCTGCGCATTGATTGGGGTGAACAATATGTTGGCATCATGCCAGAGTATTTCACAGACAGGAAAAAGGTGAAAGTAAAATTTAATCAGAGAAAAAAAATAAACAGCTGGTGCTGATTGGACTGTGGAAATGTGCTCACTGATCTACGGTTTGGGATTAACTGCTCACCCCAATTATGTGCCCATTATGGCTGGAACTACTGGACAAAGCTGAGGAGTTTGTAGAAAAACAGCTGGGAACTCAAAATGCTGTAAAAATGGACTGCAAGATTTAACAGCTCAGGGATTCAAGCTATTCTGGTGTCTCAATACTTGGTTCACATTTTTGTGGACTGTTGGAAAATTCCAAGTCCTCAAGCAAGAAGGATGCATCTGCTGACACAACATGATGTACTTACAGGAATTCAACTCTTTAAGCATATTTTCCAATAATATGACTTTGTAGTTCATAACATTTATTAGCTTTTTCATCGCAAACTAAAACCTGAAGTGATGTTTTAATTTTAAAACAATGTCACCAAGTTAAAGATTTCTAAACAGTGAATGAAGCTAAACACAAATATACGACAAATATACGACAGGGCTGTCATATTTGAACAGGTGGTATTGGTGGTGGGTTTTTTTTCTTGATTTTTTTTTTTTGATATAAATACATATTACAGCCAAGTACAAACCTGGTATGTACCTGGTATATAAAGGGTATGTACTTGGTACCTTCAGGGACCAGACTGTATCATGAACTGACTTGTTATCCTGTACTTACAGGGTACGTACCTGCTGCCCTGGTTAGTATTTGTAAGTAGCAGCTACATACCTTTATAAATAGTAGATAACTAACCAACAAATACCAGGAAGGTATCTGGTATGCAAGTATTTGGTACATGCATAGTGGATACATGGGTACATAAAAGTTAAGTACCAGGTATGTACCCAGCAAAATACCAGGTAGGTACCCAGAATATACATGGATTCATACAGAGGTACTGAAAGGATACATACTGGGTACCATGAAAAATACTTGGCATTTATCAGGTACAAGTCAGGTATTTACTGGATACTTACCTGGTACTGGTACATACCAGGCTGTATTATTTATTGCTATCCTTTCTTTTTGTTTTATATCACTGGTTGCAGCTATAGAATATGTTCATATAGGAATTCAAAAAAGGTTAAAAAACAAAAACAAGCCATGTCATGTTCATATAGGGTAAAAATTTTATATGACAAAATGTTTGTTAATTATTTTTGTTCTTTAGTAGACATTGGTGTCTCAGGAATGGAGATAAAAATCTGGTAAATGCAAAGTTATTAAGTTGTCTTTCAGCTTTTACTCGCTGCAGAAACCAGTACTTATCAGATTCAAGCAACAGATAAAGAACCTTAATGTTAGGATGTGTCACAATGTTTAACATAATAAAGTAACAGAAAAACAGTTTCTTCTTTGTTTGAAGGTAGATGGGCTGTTGTTTTTGGCTGTGTAGTTCCAATTGAGTCACACATTACCACAGCACCTGGCTCCAATTGCTGAAGCCACTGGCAGCAACACTTCTGGGTTCAGACTTGCCAGGGGAGCTGCCACGTTTGGCTGCTGCTGCCACAGTCTTGGTGTTAGTTCTGGGATTTTCCAACTGTATTTGTTTTGTATACACCTTTACAGAGCAATTTCTTCCTACTGGTTTATACTACAGGCAAGATAAAAACTCAGTAGTGTATATCAAAAATTGTAACTATAATTACAAATCATTTTGATAAAGTAAATAAAGAGATAGTATTAATCAAAAAATGTGTTGGCCATGGCAATACTAACCACTATTTAAATTTGAGCAGTGGTTATAGTTTAACTGTCATTCTGGAGAAACGTCACTTGAGTATCAGTTTAAGAGCCATCCAAGGATGTCGCAGTCATGAGAATAAAATGTAATTTTATATTTTTAGAAACCGCCATTATATAACCCTTCAACAATTTTCTAGGACTGTTCTGTATTCTGCAACAAGCACAATCATGATTCATCAAACAAACCGGCATTTATAGATAAGAGAAGTGCTAGTATAAGTCTGGAGACATTTATATGAGCAATCTCTGTTTAACTCCAGGGTGAAATAACACAAAGTACACTAGAGATTATGATGCCAAAAATATGTGAAGAACTGCCACTATAAAGTAAAGCTTTGAGCATGAACAGTGTTTCTAAAAGGGTGTTGTACTGCCTCTTTCAAAAATGAAAAATAAATAAATAAATAGAAGAACGTTAGATTTCAGACAAATTCAACCATTTTAAAAGTTATTCTGACATGAGTGAAACATGCAACATTCTGATGATGTGCTGCAGAAATTGCAAAAAAAAACATTATTTCACTATAACAAAAATACGTTATTATAGTGTTTTCATTTACTCTTACAATGATGTTTATTTTGAAAGACAGAAACACAAAATGTGAACCAAAATACACATTTATGGCAATTTTTTTAAAAACGCCACCTCTTAGTTTCATTTAAATTATATAAAAAAGTGAGTTTCTTTTTTTTTGTCCACCACCTGCAGTTTTTGATGTGAACAAAATGGCTTACTGCCAGTATTGTGCACAAAGTGGTGTTCATATTTTCAGAAGTTTAAATTAAAAAAAAAAGTTTTTTATGTGATGAACTTTTCTGATTGTAGCTTAAAATGGTGATATTACTGTAACTTGAAAGATTTGTTTAGGACAAACCTGATCATCTTCATGTAGTAAACTGTAATATTCCTCCTGGAGGACAGGCAGGTGTCTGCTGTGTGTGTGTGTGTGTGTGTGGCACAGTCAGAGTATTACACACCTGCATGTATCAACTCTATCTTTATGAGGACCTCTTAGTGATAAAATGAGCATCTCTTCACATCGCCTTTACCTGCTATAAAAAACATGCATAAAGCATCAGAAGTGTGAACACCTGGTTCTGTTTTACCCCGCGGGAGCTCCTGCAGCCAGCAAGCACACAGAGGAGAAAAGGAACGAAGCGACAGAGAAACTTTTGAGACTTTCTGCCACTTGTAACTTTTCTGTCTGACCGAAAGTTTCTGCAAGTGCAGCTGATATAACAAGATAAATGCTGTCTTTTATCTATGTAAGTGGGAAGTTTGTCAGCTGCTGTAATTTCTGCTTAACCTGCAGTGAACTTTATAAACCCAAAGATCCACAGGTTTTAGGACTGACAGGGGAAAACTTCAGAGCTCCAAAGGGGGACAAAAAGAGAGATGTACTGACGGGTATGTACGGACAGAGATGGAGAATTTGCTGTAGAGGCTGAGGAATATCTGTCAGCTGCATTTTGACACTTGCTAGGCAACAAGTCACTGCAGACGGGCATGGGGGGTAGGCTTTGACGTGTCTGCGGCTTGGAGAAAAGTTAGCTTTCATACTTTGTCAGGACTGAGGGGAGTATGAGTCAGCACAGCCTGGGGTTGAATGGAAGAGGAAATAACACATGAGAAGAGCAGGAGAGGAAAAGCTGTTAGCAGCGGCTGGGGATGTTAAGAGTTCTCATGGCGATCCAATGACAATCCGGCTCAGGTGTGTGCTCTGACCTGTTCATAATCTCACATAGTTTTTGAGCAGCAAAGAGGAGAGGTTAAACATGAGCATTGACAGCTTGAGTGCAAAAAACCATGTCATTAAGCTGAGATGTCCTATGAAGCCGAAATTTGGCCAAGAAATTAGAGCTGTGCGTTGATGATCGGTTTTAGCTTATTTATCACTCACCACCAAAGATGAACGGGATAATGTTTTTGCCCGTGTATATTTGTGTCTGCATGCATGCCTGTAAGCAAAATATCTCATGAACTACTTGGGGGTTTTCAATGAAACTTTCAGAAAGTAATTATTGGATATAAATCTACTATAGGTTACCTATTGAGGTCAATCCAATTGAAGATGCCTGCCACAGCAAATCCACATTAGCCAACACAAAAATTCAACTTAACAGAATTTAAGCTAAAATTTGATGTTGTAGTTGCTAAGAGTAGTTCACGACACATAAGCTGTGCAGTGCATGAGACTGCGTGTAACATTACATGCAAGGTTTGACCAAAACGTCATAAAATAATCTTGGTCTAAAAGTCTGGCATGAATGCAATATGTGTTCCTTCAAGGATTGCTAGACATTTAATTATAATCAGTATTTTCTGTTTAACAGTTTCATTGATTCACAAATTATTGAGGAGCAGCGCTGGCGTAAACGAGTTACATAAATTTGAGCTTCCACCGGAACACAAACACATCGAATCACTACACAGAGCACAGATAAAGCAGCCAACAGCAGCGATCTGTGAAGTAGAAACAATGTGTTTTCATAACCTCTCCAAACCAGCGGCTCTGCACAAAACACTGGAATCTATTTTTTCCTCCCCTTTTTTGCACATGGCTCACTTCAGAAAGCATGCAAATCTACTGCAATCTGAGAGCCTCCTCTGAAGAGAAATATGCAACAGATATACGTTAATTCTGGAAGACAGACAACCTCAGGTATGCGAGCAGAGTTGAAAATGGAAAGAGAGGAGGGGGGAAAGAAAAGGAGGCCACATATTTCCTGCAGACAAATTATGTAACCGTCAAATCATGGTATCCAGACCTGAGTAGTGAAACCTGAAAGGCATTTCAGGCAGGATGTCTGCTGAGCAAGTGGATCATAATGTAACGTGATGAATCTCCTGAGACAAGGAGTATAGAAGTTATCGACTCTGCCATTTTTCAGACAGTAACCTGCACTGCAGCAGAGATGCAAGCACACAAACATGCCTGAAAATGCATCCATATGTTACAATTTGTTATGAATGCACCAATAGGTTTGTGGCAGTTATAAACAGATTTATTCCTCACATGCTCATCAAAAGCAGAAATTTTGCTAAATATTCACACACAAATTAGATAAAAATAGTTAAGTATTTTCCTTATTGTTGATTGGACTTACTCCATTTCAAAATGGCCGCCACAGCTAATAGATTATATCCTACACAAAAATGGCTAAACCTCAGTTAATTTTAGAGATTTTGAGCTAAAATGTGGTGGGGTTTACAACACATCATCAGATCATGAAAGATATATAATATTGCATGAAACTGCACATAATTTTATTTTCAAGGTTTGACCAAAATGGCTACAACTCCTCATTTTTCAACATAAGATGATTTTAGTTTAAAACTCTGGCATATAAGACAGTGAACAATATGCATTCCTTCAAGAAATTTTACACCCTGAATTGATATTTTGTTTTACCGTTCATAGCCAAGTTTTAAAATTCTTGAATAAACCAATAAAAATGTATCATAAAAATATAAATGATCCTTTTAATGTAGGTGTAGACAGGAAACCCTGATTCACTCAAAAACCTTAGACCTCTCCAGTACAACGTGCTCAACACCCGAGATGATCCCACACTCGTGTAGGGTAAAGCTACCAATTGTTGCTGTAAAGTAATTTTTCTGCATGGTAATTATCCTGCATAAACACTGCTGCTACATGCCCTGACTGCGCAACCAGCTGTAATTATTTCCTTTGAAAAGGGAATTTTTCATAGTTTTCAATAAAACCCACTCAACTTTTAAGGATATTCTTGTTAAACAGAGCCTCGACAGGCTCAGCTTTGAAAGGACGGCACTGCTTTGAAAGAAATAGAGATGGACGGATGGCTGTAGGCAAGGAAGTGGAAAGTTTATTGTCATCCCAAGGTTATGTTGTATCCTATTCACCTGTGAAGCTTCATTGACTACACCGCTCTTCATGGGCTATAAACAACAAAGTAACAATTGCCTGTTGGCTACACACACACACACATACATACACTTGCATTTACACTCTAATTCTCCACTCTAATGTGTTCTGCAGCAAATCTCCACAGTGGAAGCATGACGCATGCTGACACCTCAATATAAATTATAAAAGCACAGACCAAATCAGGCATTAGTCTCTGTCTAGCTTTAACAAAAGGAAATGTGGCCACCTTCAAGCAGTGGTGAATAATAAATTGAGGCTAAAGCTAAGCTGTCAAAAATTTTGCACCAACCTAAAAACATGCAGGGTTTTCTCTGTACTCACAAAAGCGTTTCCAATAGTCTCTGAACAGCTCTGCCACCCACACTTTGTGGTTTGCCAGCAGTGAATCAACCTCACAACCCACCCCTCCATTGTAAAGACAGAGCATGACACTCAAACTCAATTGGGTCTGAATGATGCTGTTCGAGGGCAGTTATTTATCTCCAACAATATCCACAAGCAAAGACCATAAGGAGTTTTGGAGGACAATGATTAATTTAATCAAGTGTGAGTGAACTTTCTCCAAAAATCATGCTGCTCCGATGGATAATCCGCTTTCCCTGAAACGTTTCCAACAGGATTAGCCCCCGAGGGAAGCTTGGATGCGTTTTACAGGGGAGAAAATGAGAAAGCAAAAGGGAGAGAAAGTGGATGCAGAAAAGAAGACAGGAAAAATGGAGATATAAAAAGAAAGTCAGATAGACAGATGGACAAATGTTGAAGAGGACAAATAGATTAAAAAATACAAATAGTTAGGTTTGTTGTTGTAAGGATACAAGATAAAATATTGGTAAAAATAGAGATGGTTAAAGGAGGGCTTTAGAAAATGAAATATGATGATGATAACTGCAAGGGATTACATCAGAATTAGGTTATTTATTGTGACTTTCTTTAACGTTACTCAATCTGGACAGACTGTGGTGCTCACTGTGGCACAGAGGAATGGTCCAGTTGAAAATAATGATGTCAATCTGAAGAATCATTCTGTTCAGTTAAATAGAAAGATGTGAAATCATCCTGAAATAATAATCTTCATATTTATGCAGCTGGACATCTGCATTTTGTGAGCTACTAACACCAGTTTACACCAGTTTAAATATTCTCATTGCAATGTCATGCAGACCAGTCAAAAAATAAAAACATCATAAAGCCTGAGGCCATTCGGGTTGTATAACACGGTGCAGTTGCAGGTTGGTGATCTGATCTGACCCAGCTGTGGGGTTCCACGTCTGGGATTGGCTGGCCTCTCCTGACTACTCCCAGTGGACTTCCCTCTGCGTTCTGGATGGACTGTTCATCTCCTGCTCCACCATCCACAGAAGTGCCTCATCTATTTAGGTCCAACTGTTATGTCAGTGGGCACGGTTGTGATTTAATCTGAGCAGGTAGAGTCTTTGTTTTGGTGTCTGGGAAAAATGTTTGAACTTAGCTTATTAGCTGCTGTTTGAAATATTAAATTAGTTTATTGCCAAGTCTGGTTAAATAAAAAATGAAGAAAACCAAAGCAACTGGACTTCTATTTTGTAGTTGATGCCATTTTGCTTCCCAGCCAGGGGAGCATTTTCAGTTCAAAACTGGAGAGTGTGAGCTGCTTCATTGTGCAAGCTTGATTCACATGCAGATTATACTCACTCCTCTCCCAATGGAGAGTCATTAGAGTCTGTGTTTCCCTGGCTCTTAAGAGAGATGCTTTAGTCACATGAAGGAAGATGTGAATTAGAGGGAAAATGATTGGGTAACAGACTATTTACCCTGTAATCGTGTGCCTGTTGGATCAGATTTAGTTTTCATGCTAGGTCACTAGCTGGTGCTGGTGTGTATTTTAGCAACACAAGAATGCACACAGACACTTCAGTCTCTCAAGCATGAAGACAGTTATATTCACAATGGTGAATACATGTTTGTTTGGACTGACAGTAGGGTTAGACTGCTGCTCCAGGTTGACAAGGGTGAGTACACCGCTTGCCGCCATTGTTGCTGTCGACCTTCTCGCGCAAGCTCAGAAAAAAATGTTGGTTGCAGCCATCTGAAGTGTGCATGTGTGATTTCACACCTATGCCAGGCATATCTTAAAAACTTCCACTCTGAGACCTGGGTTAAAAAAGTTTCAGTGTTGGAGAATCCAATTGCTGTTACTGTGAACGCAAACAGCCCAATCGCAAAAGAAATGTTCCAGTTTCACATAAAAACTGTCGTGTAAACAGGGTCTCAAAAAGCTTAAATCAAAGACCACCTCCTCTGTTTAAAGCTGTTTATTTATTGTTTGACATAAATGGCTTTCTCCAACCCCTCTCAAACCATCTGTCTTTTCCGTCCTAAATATGAATGTTTTGGTCCTTAAAGTGTAGATGGACAGCTGTGTCTTGATCTGAAGAGCTGGTTCTCTTGTGTTGAATCATGCATCTGTGAAGAATCTGTTTAGTTCATCCAATATAGAGTTCTGGACATTCCTCGCTGCACTGAACTGCAGACACCACACTGCTCAGTTTGTGTTTGGGGGTTTTGTCTCTGTCTGAGAGTCCTGTTGGGTTTGAAATGCACCGGGACGTTGTGTTCTGAGTTTCCCTGCAAACATAAGGGATGACATTTTTTTTTCAATTTGTTCTTCTCATTCAAAAAATCTGGAAAATGAAAACTTGGACCTCCACACTCTCCAGATCTTTTTAATTAAGAAAGCAAAACGTCTTCAACTACAGAAAAAGGTCCATTTGTTTTGTTTTTTTAATTTTTGGGGGGGATTTAGGAACAAATTGCTTTCATTGGAGCCTTCAGGTCCAAAACAAGATGCCCTAAAGACTCAGAATTTTTGGATGTGTAATTTCTGAATTTAATGGAATTTTAAGAACTTCTCAGAGTTTACAAAGCTCCTCAAAATCTTTCTCTGGCCTGATAATTCTACTTCCTATTTAAAATCTACATTGTGCCAAGCTTGAGGTTACAACTGCCAATGGGGCGGTGCTTAGTCGCACTGAAAGCTGTAGCTTTTGATTAAGCTCCTCTTTTCCAAGCCTAATGCCCTGGCTGTGAATTATTCACCAAGTTGGCGGGGAAGGCTTGTGCATGCTACAAGCTTGCTAAGTGTGTTAGTTCTAAAAAAACATAATGCAATAGAGGTCATTCATGCATAATGGTTCAGAGACTGAGGCTGGGCACTCTCTGTCACAGGAAGTCAGAAATACAGAGAGGGGATCAGAGAGGCAGCTGATGTTGCCAAATCATCGTCCTCTAAAGCCAGGGCAATCTCTGGCCAGAACCCCTCCTCTGCTATCTGCTGTCTTCTGTTTCTATCCATCCAGCAGAGCTTTAGCACTACGTCTGTCAATTTCCAGGAAAATGATAAGTGTAGAACATTACTCCACAAAAAGAATCAGAAAGTCAGCAGAGGTCACAGCAGACTCAGCACAACAACAACAACAAAAAAGAATTGCATTCAGGATTTTATGGGATTTAGGTATTTTGCGACCTAAAGCAGGATCATAATCAGTTTTTCTGGTTATAATTAATTCTAATACTCTTGGATAATCATCTTTGTGTCAAATGAATGCATGCAGAGTATTATGTGATCAACACCACTCTGGCATGCCAGCACAGCTCTTCTTCTTTTACAATTAAGAAACTGATTATCCCTGGAGTGTTGCATGTTCATTTGTGGCTTCCCTGGGTGGCGTTGCTTTGAAAGTCCAATTCACACATCCAGCATCTATCATACTCACTGAAATGTCCTCAAAAGTCCTAAAATATTCAAGGTTAAACAGTCACGAGGAGTAGATCTGATGAATTACTCTAATTTAGTTCTCATGTTTTGAAGAGTGTGTGATTCAAGGACACATTATCTTCTCCTCTGATATGACACGGTAGACTTTAATCCAACTGTTAGCACCATTTACTAGTTTTATTCAAAAATTTTCAGTGTGCAACAAAAATAATAGAGCATTGGCAAAAATCTCAAGCTTATTTGGGCAAAATTCAAGCTGACAAGACTCACTCCAAAACTAAAGTAGCCCAGTGGAAATGGCTGTTAACCCACAGATGACACAGATGAACAGGGTAAAGATGAATAGCAATGCCCACTTTGCTTCTCTTAAGATTAGTGAGCACTTTGCTCTGATCTGGCAAACAAGACTGAGGTAATACGTGATTTGCATCCCGATTTGTTGATCTGTTGAGCTTCAGCGGCGAGAGGGTGGCACTTTGTGTTAATGGCAGAGATAAAGCAGAACACTACTCAATATGCTGCTTTATTTGACAAGTAAATGTTTGACCATACTTACAGCTTCGGTGGAGCCATTGCTGCTGGAGAGACTTGTACAATCGTGATTCCAAAAAAGTTGTGACGTAGTGTAAAATGTAAATAAAAACAGAATGCAAAGATTTGCAAATCTCATAAACCCATATTTTATTCACATTGGAATGTAGTAAAGGTATCAAGTGTTGAAACTAAGAAATTGTAACATATTTAGGGGAAAAAAAGTAATTTTGCATTTTGAAGCAACACATTTCAAAGGTGGGACAGGACCATACCAACATTCTTGGCTCTTCTTTGCTGAGGTTTTTGCTGGATGTGGGTATATGTTGTTCTAAAACCTATATAAACTTTTCTGCATTAATTGGTGCCTTACCAGATGTGTAAGCTGCCTATTCCTGAGGCTGATAACGGCCTGTTATCAGCCTCAGAAATAGACTCAGGAATGGCCCATTTCCTTTTTAGTATGAAGGATGTGGTGTCTGTGATTTCCAAAGAGAATTTCAAATTTCAATTTGTCTGACTACGACAATAGTTTCTCACTTCGTCTCAGTTATTTTAAACGAGCTTTGGCTCAGAGACGATGGCAGGATTTCTGGATGGTGTTCACATCTGGCCTCTACTTAGCATGATAGAGCTTTAAGCAGCATTTGTGGATGTCATGGTGAACTGTGTTTGCAGAAAATGATTTGTGAAGGTGTTCCTGAGCCCATGCAGTGATGTGGATGATAGACTCGGACCTGTTTTTAATGCAGCGCTTCTTGAGGGCATCCATTATTACCTTTCAGTCTTGTCCTCAGAACAAAGAGATTTCTCCAGATTCTTGAAATCTTTTGATGATATTATGAACTTTAAATGATAGGATATTGAATGTCCAATTTTCTGCTGAGGAACATTATTTTGAAACTGTTCTACTATTTTTAGATTCAGTTTTTCACAGACTGGTGAACTTCTGCCTATCTTTACTTCTGACAGATTCAGCTTTTCTAATATGCCATTTTTATACCCAGTCCTCTTACTGACCTGTTGCCAATTAGCCTAATTAATTGCAAAATACTCCTCCAGCTGTTTTGTATTCGTACCATTTACTTTTACAGCTTTTTTGTTGCCCCCGTTTCCACTATTTTGAAATGTGTTGTTGCCTTAAATTTCAAAATTACCTTACTTTTCCCAAAAATTTTACCATTTTTTAGTTTCAGCATTTGTTATGTTTACTATGCTCCACTGTGAATAAAATATGAGGTTACGGGATTTGGAAATTCCACTTTTTTAAGTTTTTATTTACATTTTACACAATGTCACAATTTTGTGTGGAATTCAGGTTGTAAAAAGAGGAGCCATTTTGATTTCTGCTCTGGGCTGTTTTACACAAGTGTCCTTAAACAGGACACGTAATGTCACCAACTAACCCAAAATGTGCAAATTTAAAATTTAATTGCCCCTTTTTGCATCACTCCTATAAAAATAAATGTTCTGTAACAAATATAAAACGATTGAGATATGCACTTTGTCTGAGTAAAAATTTGCGTCCATTTGTGGTCTGAGGGTCGGTGTATAAAAAAAAAAAGAAAAGCAGAGGGAGCATTATGCACAGAGATACAGTGTGTAAATAAACTACTAAAACCAAGCAGAGTGTTGTTAAGGATGCATAAGCCTTTTGAATTAGTCTTCCTGATCTGCCTTGGATGACAGCCGTTCACTCAGGCAGAATACAATATGAGAGCATATCACCACAACACAGACTGCTCTCTCATGTCTGCTCTTCCTCTCCACACAAACCCATCTGTAGCAGTATTCACTCATTATCCCACACTGCCGCAAACATGCAAACTCTGACACAGGACAAATAAAAAAATAAGAACACACTATGGTTGGACTACGGCTGAATGATTTGAAAGGAAAGAGCGATAAGTCGTTGTTATCAAGACGCGCTGTCCCTTCAGGGTTTGTCTTCGATGCTGTAACAGTAAATTTCCTCTGAGACACTTGAAAGCTCTTTTTCTCTACCCGCTCTGTTCACTGCTCGACAGCATGTAAATGGCTTCAGGATTCATTAGACAGTGAGTCTCATAAACCAGACATGTCTTTTTACAGCTGACTTACTGCTGATGGTGCAGCATTAAAACATTATAAACATCTTGTAAATTCCATTTTATAAACAGAAAAAAAAATATTTAGCATAAACAAAAGTGCTTGAATAAAATATTCAGACACACTTCTTATGTATTGGCCAGGCTTATAGATAAAATAGATTATTGGCACTTGAACTTTGCTACCCAGCAATGATAGAAACAACAAAAAGAGTGGCTTACAATAAAAAACAAATGATACTGTTGGGCTGAAATGTCTCTTCAAGCACAGGAACAGAATGGGACATAGAGCAGACAAGGTGAATTTACACCAAAAAGACCAAACCATTTTTCCCCTTCTGCTGTCAGAATGATGTTGCCAGGGTGCTCAGTATTTGTCACGGTGAGAGCTGTACTGCGCCTGAAAAGGACTTTAGATGGACCCAGAAGTAGTTGTCAACTGTGACTGACCGTGCATTTACACTCACACTGAGTGATTACGAGTGTTTATGCTAATCTAGTGTACATTGTGCATGCATTTTCAACATTTGCCCCCTTTGCATGTTCGTGTCTTCACAAAAATGTGTAAATCATGGGGGCCATGACACAGCATGAGCCTACAGCTGCTCTGAAAACATAAACAGCCATGAAAGAGGAAACAAGATGTCATAGCTTGTCAAATACTTAATCCCAGTGCCATTGGTCAGATGCAGATTTTATGAGGAAGAAAATGCATTTTTCCTTCCTGCTTATCTAACTCTTTAACCATTAGAGTAGAGTTGTATTTTTTGAGCAGAGATATAATTAAAGTGTATTGAGAGGGGAAATCCAATAAAACGATAGCAAACAATCTTGCAGCCAGAGCGGGTGCTGTGGTCAAAGCAATTGACCTAAGAATACTAAAGTGTGATACAGAAAGAGGTTGACAATCTGCTGGAGAAGGTAAAGGTCCCGAGAAGTGACAGATTGTCATCCTGTTAGTGTTTACTGTGTTCATTATAAAAGGAAAAAAAAAAATCCCTCTTCACAGTCTGTTGGTGATAAAGCAGCACGGGTAATAAGATGAGTGTGTTTGGAGGGGGTGGACTGGAAAGAGAGACTGAGTGAAAACAACTGAGAGAAGAAGACTTGTTTATTCTCACACTGTCATCATCATCTGCGTATGTGTGGCTGTAGGACAGAAGGAGACATGGAAACAGACAGATGCAGAGAAGAAGAGATTCTGAGCTCAGTTTGAAGCTGGAGGGGGCTGATAATTGGCTGCAATATGATATGCAAGAGATTTAGAAAAAAAAAACCCGAAAACAATAATTTATGTAATCAAAAGACAACAACAACAGTCTTTAAACAAAGTACAAATACAACTGTAAGTGTTTAAAAATGTGAATAATTTAATGTCCAACTACAGTATTTAGGGATGTAACAAGACGAGACAGAATCCTGGGTCCGAGAGAATAATTTAACAATATTTTTAAGAAAAGACATTTTGCCACAACTGACTGGCATCTATCCTGTCTGTTTTAGACCTTCCAATGGGGTCAAACTCATTTTCACAAGAGGACAAAATTAAAAAACAAGGAACAAAGGAACAATTGTTCAATAGCTTCTTGAAAAATAGATAAATTTGTTTTATGTCAAAAATATTTATACAATATAAAAACACCTTTTCTTATTTTATTTATCAGTCAGAACAAATGGTATTTACTAGAATTTTTTTTAAATAAAATACTTTTATTCACTTCTTGTCATCTTTTTTTATTTTATTGGTTCTGATGAAAATATTTGACCAAAGCTATCAAAACGACTAAAAACACACAATAAAAATTCAAACAGCTGCTGATATTTCATCCTAAAATTAAAGCAGCTTTGAAAACTACAGAGAATTTTGTCTGACAGAGTTATGGAAACTTTCAATACAGATTTGTGCAATTTTGACAAAATTATTTTCATCAAAAAGAAACACTGATGAATACAGAGATGGTTAAACAGAGAGGAGGAGGGACTCAGGAAATGGTAGAGCTACTTTTTTTTTTTTTTTACCAGCATCTAAAAGTTGAATCAACTCTTTTCTTCTCAACTCAAATGAATTAAAGAGAAATTCGAACTTTATTTTCTCTGCTTCAAAGTTAAGAAATTACCATGTGAACTTGGCGTCAGGTTTGTTCTGTTTTAAATAAATGCACAACAGAAACTCTTCCTCTCAGCACGTAGCTGCAGAAGACACAACACAGCGTCATCCTCGTGCCTGGCAACTTGTTTAAACTGCTGCCACACAAACAACTCCAAGTGGGGGATTCTCAGTAAATTAACCAGACAAAGTCAAGTTGATTTGTTTTTGTTTTTTTTGGTTCTCAAGATATTTTTCAGCTCAACAAGAATTCTTTAGATGTTTAGTTTCAAAGAGCTTGTGCCAAGAGATCTCTTTACACCCGTAATAGTATTTGTTATCATCTGTTAAGAAGCCAAAATGAGGGAATTTTAGACACAGGCTGTCTGCACAACAGAAGAAAGCAATGTTTTGTGACTAGAAAAAATATTCCCTTAAATAATTGTTTAATTCTTTTTAATGTGGTGGTAGAAACATGCTGTAGATCTGACTCAGGCCAGTGGGGTCTTTGTAATCTATCAGATCACCAAAGTTTGGAGACTCTTTACTGCACATCTGTGGGTTTTATTTTTATTGATTTGCAGAGTTTTGCCCTACTTTATACATTCAAAATATGTCTGAGTAAAACTTAGAATCAATAAATAAGTCCACACTTTCTGTGCTCAGTACTCTTTAATCCCAGATCTTAAAGTTACCAACAGAGAATTTTTTTTTCATTATTTGTTTAGTGTTTTATTATTTTTTTTCACTGCTGCAGTATTTCAGATGTTTGGAGAGAAGTGCCAGGTACAAGCTAAGCTGAACTGTGAGACTGATTTAGCTGGGAGTCAACTTTGGTGAAAGGTTGTGTCCCTAAGTGAGCTAACAATCCCCTTAAACCTTTGGCTTTACACTACCTCCATGTCGGTTAATCGGACAAAGCACGCATACAAATCAAGTCCTACACAGGTGCCAGAACACTCGGTAGCAGAGGAGAAAGCTGGTGGTAAAAGGATGACACAACCCCTTCTGGGTTTGCTTTAAATCTCCAGCACCCTCCAGGCAGTTCACCACAACTATAAACATTTCTTTAAAGCCTCTGCTGTCCTTCACACCTGTGGCCTTCTTTCTCATGACCAGAGAGGCAGATTTACTCATTTTGGCCGTGGAAGTGAGTAGAAAATGTGTTTCTCCAAGGCATTTTGCATGGTGTAGCCTGAGATGCCGCCACTTAACATTGTTTAGGGTCTACAATGCACCTCAAAATCTGTTTCTTTTTCTCCCATGCACTCTCATAAAATAGCATCACTTCCTGCGTGCATTGCAGCCTCCACAGAGTGCTTTTTCCTCCACAATACCAGGCAGATAAACACTCCACTTCTGCACATGAAGTGGCTGAGGATCGAACTTCTGACCTTCCGGTTGAAGAGCTGCCACTCAATTTGCTGAGGCACAGCTGTCCAATTTTAATATGGTTTACTAGTAGCTGTATGGCCATAGAATAGACAGCAGCAAATCACTTTGCAGTAAATTATTCTGCAGTAAATTACGGGATGTCATAAAGAAGGAGTGGTCAGCCTTGTCACAGGTCAGAGGAGATAATGTCATTCAAAACCTGCTCTTGCTTGAAGAGAAAAACACCTTTAGTTAATCTTACTAAAGCAACAGTTAATGGCATCCCTGCATTATGTGCTACTTTCAGACAGAAATGAGGAGAGAAAATCCTATTTGCATATTATATTTATTCATCTTTACATGCCCTAACTGGTGTCAAAGCTGCCAATGTCACGCTGACGTCACCACTGCCTGCTGTCATGCATTATTTTTTCTGCTGCTCACTTATCTCCTCTTATTAAAAGATGTAAGTTTTCGTATTCTGCTTCCAAAAAGACCAGCTGGGAGCAAAGTCAACAGAGCTCCAGTGTTCATCTTAAATTTTAAGCCTAAACGTGTCCAAATCTTCTCTTTGAAAATCCAACCTAATTTTGCATTCTACAGTAGCTTTTGTCCCCTCAGACATACGATAAATCACACCAGTGAGGCATGCAGTACAACAAAGGACTGCAGTGCTGCACTTTAACCCAACCCCATCACAAAGCAGTCCGCGTTGCTGCAGCTGGCCTCCTCCCTCACGCTCCCTGATTACAAGCAGAGAATCTTACGCGCTTGTGCTTGATCATCATCTGCAATGGCCAAACATCCCTCCTCCCCTCTCCTCCTCATCCTTTTTCACTCGCTCCTCCATCTTTTCCACCTTAAAAGCCCTTTGCTCCCCTCCATTACACTAATAAGGCTAATCACCCCTCCAGCTGGTGCAGCCATGGGCCTGGGAGAACATGTCAGCAAG
Source organism: Kryptolebias marmoratus (assembly GCF_001649575.2). NCBI lineage: Eukaryota > Metazoa > Chordata > Actinopteri > Cyprinodontiformes > Rivulidae > Kryptolebias > Kryptolebias marmoratus. Next base: position 5,456,939 of record NC_051433.1, read on the forward strand.
GGGAGATCAATGGAGTACTTCAAAGGGCTAGAGCAGCACACAAACCACCCCAGCACAGGACCCAAGAGATAAGACTGCTGCTCCCCTACATTTTTCATGAGATTATCCGCTATTGCTCTGTTCTCACCTGTGGTTTGAGCGTAGGGTGCTTTTAATGAGCCGGGCTGCAGCAGATATTACCACTGATGGGGAAACGCACGGCTCGGAACCGCATGCGTGCCGACATGATGGCGTACTGGTGCATTCGATGCATGCGTGCACGTGAAGATAATGGCGCATGCATGGCTAATCCAGTCCGATTCACTTAGTATCCGCACACAAACTAACAAGCCCTTACACGGACATGTATGTTTTTCTACAGGTCCATTAGAAGTTCATCTATATTGCATTATTTACTAATTAGGGGATAGCTTGCTGTTGTAAAGTAATGTTGAGAGCAGATAGAGAGGTAAGAGTATAGATGCTACTGCAAACTAGCTCTGCAGCCCACTTTCAGCTCCACTTTAGACTTTCTGAAGGCCAATCGGACATTTTATGATCCTCTGAGGATGCTGCTTCTGCCTGTTTGGAGGAGCTGGCTGGCTGAGGGTCTGAGATGAGAGGAGGGTGTGAACTAGTAGCTGGTTTTCTTCCCGTTAAGGGAGAGAAATGAGGGGATAAAGGAAACGCTTAAGCTTTTGCTCAGAAAAGTCTCACAGAGGAGCAGGAATGAATATGTATTAGAGGATTTGTTAGGGAAGTGACCTTTAAGTCTGACTAAGGTGTTAACTGGCTGAAATGGGCTGAGACCCACAATCTGCATGTTTTGTGTGACATTTTCTTTTCCAGCGGACAAAGTAGCTACTCTTACACACAAAACCTTTTAAGACACAAAAGGAGGTCTGAGGCTTAAATTGCCAAACTTAAAAATGTATTTAGTACATTTTTTATGTCCCAGATGTGGTTTTGACTCTAAAATGATCATGATGTCACATTCTCTGTCTAGACAGCCCATCACTTCAGTGTGAAGTGCCAAACTTTTCAGAGTCCTACATGTGGTCTCTGTCCATAGCACACAGAGATCTCAATCAATTACACCTGTCTGCTTCCAAACACAAAGGACAGAGGAGATAAAAGCTGGGAGAAAAACCTGCGCTTCCCCCCAAAAACATCTCTATCACAGAACGTAAATCTGGCTCACAGCAGAGGTATCGACTCACTCAAAACAACGTTTAGCATCACTCAGGAGAGTGAAACTTGAACAAAGAGAGGCAAAAACGCTCTGTGATTTTCTTTTGAGTTAAATTGACTTGCGGAGACATAAATGCGATGTGTGTGATGAATTCTCAATACTGCAGCCGATTTGTCTAAAAGCATCTCTTTCAAATGAAGAAAAGGCCCAACAGTCTTTAGACAAACAACAGTTCAATGTTGAAACGTAACAATGATGTAACTTTGAACAACCTCTCTCAACCAAATGCATTCAAACGTCTTTGTTTTAATCATGAACAGCGGATTAATTAATAAGGAAGGGAAAAAACAATTTCTAAACATGTAAGTCTAAACAAAAGAGCCATATGATGACTTTGATAACACAGAATGAAACAATTTTGAAACTTTTCTGTGATGAATTTATGAAAAATAATGATAAAATTAAAATACTGAAGTTGTTTTTTTAACGAAAACATTTTTTTATAACCATGAAACATAGAACAAGCTCTCTCTTAATTAATATGTTTATTTTGTTTCATACTTTGCAAATTCCTTTCAGAAATTAAAAGACACACTTGTCTTTTTTTTACGACAGATAATTATGTAAAAAATACCAAATGAAATTGAGTGTTGTGTTGATAAAATGAACATAATAGATTAAAAGAGACATTGGAAAACATGACGACATACTTGCAGTTTAGCGTTTGTTGTTCCAAACCTTATATATTCCTTTGTTTCACTCCAGGAGCTGTCTTTTATTTTAGTTTTTTTTACTTTGTATTTTGCTGTGTGAATGCTGACTTGGTTTCTGTAAATTGTATACTTTTCAAAATATTTAACTTTATTTACAAATAATGTATAAAAATACATTGAGATTTAATTTATTCCTTTAAAATATCCTTCTATTTAAAATCTGCTTCAGCGTATTTTCTGTTTTCTTCTCCTGATACTTTTAGCTTTTTTTACATTTGGCTTTTAGTTAGTGCATATTTTAAGCTAGTGCTTATTTTAGCTTGAACAACTTAGTTTCAGCGTCTTCTGCAAATCTAAACAGTCATTCGGATCTGTATCCTTTAAAATACAGCTTCATCAACAAAAACATGACATTTGTATTTATTGTTTCTTTGTTTCAAACATCTCATCTGTTTTCGGATTGTATCTCACATTGCATACACCTAAAGATATTTTTTATACAAATTGTTCCCAAATGATTTGTGTTTTTAGGTCAGTGAGCCAGTGTCTCAAAGATCACAAACTTTCAGAGTTGATTTCTTGCTTTGCTGCTTAAAGAGATAAAAAAAATCCCCCCAAATTTTAAAATGTGTCATTTGTTTTATGTATGACAATAAAATGCTCAATTTTCTTCCGTTTTCCTGGGAGGGAAGCAGCTCTGTGACTGTTGAACTCCTCACCTGCACATTTACAGAGAGGCCAACTGGACCAGTTCACTTCAGACTTTAAAGCAAAGATTTACAACAAAAGTAAAGTAAAAAAGCATTTCACTGAGAATTTTTCATCTCTAATTAAAAGCAGACTAATTCAATCATATTATGATTAAATGCAGTCAGATTAGTTTAATCACTTTAATTTTATTAATTACTTCTGAAATCTCAGTCTGTCTCTTTTTCTACATGCAATCACGCTGCAGTCCCAATTAACCTTGAGGGACGTTTTTACTTTTAGGCCTTTAAAAAGTTTCAGGGTTTCATGCATTTTATATTCTTTTACATTTGTAAAATTAATTAATTCATTACATAAAGGAATACATGTTCATTTCAGTTTTTTGAAACAGGCTTTTAATAGTGGCACATAAAACACTTGTTCTTATGATGACAGCTTTTAAAGCTACATTTTGCCACATCAGATTGACGTGATATAAAAAATGTTACGGTGTATTTTGCCATACAAAATGCCAAAATGGATACTGTAATATAAAACATTAAGAAACGGAATCACCTAATAACTCTAAATCTCATTTATAAAACACAAACCAGCAGCTACTTTTTTTTTTTTATTTTGTTTTTGTCACAAAAATTTGCTCTTTTGTGATCTTGAAATGAATTTTGTATTTTCCTGCAGAAATCATCTAACATCAAAGCAAAATATGTAGAAAACAACAAACTTTACCAATAAATAATATCTGATCTTGTTGTTAGCATGATGAGCATTTCTTCACCACTAGAAGAAATATTTTATTTTTACCAGAACAGCTTCCAAACTATTTATGAAATTTAAAAACAATAGCTGAAAGAAACATATGAACCTAAATGTCGGAGCTCATCTGAGTCCTGCTCTGATTTAAGACCAGTTTCACAGTTTTGTATGTTTGTTTGATTCTTCTAAACCTTAAAACCCTTATTGTTGAGCTTTCCCCCTCCACTAAGACTAGAACACCCAAACCAGAGCGTAAACATGTTCAAGTAAAATCCAAAACAGAAAAAGAGCAAATGAAATAAAGTAAATTGTACATTTGCAAAGATGACATGGCTTTGAGCGGGATCATTGTGGTCCGTGGGGCAGGTGGCTGCTAAAAAGAGCTGGAGTTTTGTTTTTTTTTCCTCTTCTCTCGCCTTGCAAAAATGCACTCCAGAGTGTTAGTCAGTACTCTGTGTGCACTTGTTTGGTGTGATTACAGGTGTAACTGAACATGCTATTTACTTCCCCTAACATCATGTTGTTAACAGAGTCACTGGTCAGCATTTTGGGGTTTTATCCAAAAGTGGTTTAATGCAGAAACATCTCAGTTTTGTATCCTAACTTCATGCTGCTTAATGCTGCTCTTTACAGTATCACTATTTATATCTATTTTTACTTTTGTTTACTGCTTTTATGCTACCTTCTTGACCAGAGCTATAACAAAAACATGGCAGATCATCAGAACATGTCTCATTGATTAAATGAAATTTAAACTACATTAAGGCATCATTACTGTATGTGGGGGGGAAAGACCTAAAAACGAGTTGTTAGGTTGTTCCACAGAATGCCAGAAACCACTGTGAAACACCCGATCATCCCTGTTTTTAAGTTTGACTCTCAGAACATCAAGCAACATCTGATTTTTTTTACTGTAAACATCCTAACTAGAGATGTGCAGCATTTTGCTTAAAGAGGGAAATATAAAGTTAGCTAACACATGCTGGGTTACATGCTGAATTAGAAAATTCAACGGGACTTTAAAGCTACTTTCAGGGCCTTTCCTTCATTTCTTTTTTTGTGATGACAAGTTGTTAACAAGTTTAGTTTAAACACATTGAACACAGCAATCCTTGTTTGACATCACAAGAACAGACTTCTTACAAAAGACATCAGTGCAAAGCTTCCCTCTGCATTCTGCCAACGCAGGCAGACTGTCCTCTCTAACCTTGAAAATAAAACTTAAAGCTCCATTTTAGCTCTATTTTCTTTAAAGTTTCATTTTTAGCTAAAATAAAGTTTTGACTTAGACATCCAAGATATTTAATTGCAGCAATATTTTTGTTTGCCTCAAGATTCATCGCTGAAACTTTGTTTTTGACTGATTTAAGTTGTCATGTGAGGACATCAAAGGCCAGAAGGGATTGCCCTGAGGCTTCTTTTGGCCCTTGAGCCATGTTTTGCCCGTGTGTATAAAAGTCCCTCTACATAAACTGGGGCGAGCCCATTTAGAGCCTTAAAAACTGTTTGAAATTCATCCTGTAACAAACAGGAAGCCAACAGACTGAGGCTACTGCTGATGTTATGTGATGATGCCTTCCTGCTCCTGTTTAAAGACAAGCAGCCATGTTTTCCACCGGTTTAAGCCAAAAAAAGTCACAAGATGGGATCAAAGTAGCATCTTGTCTGTCATTTTTCTAACAGGAGAGGAAGAAGTGGTGAAGCTCAGATATCTTTTTTGTTCATCAGTCCATAAAACTAAGACAAGTTCCTTTCATTTAAAATGTTTTGCAGATTTTGGTAAACAGGACAGACCATCAACAATCCAACAGAAATAAAAAAACAACTCTGAGTCATGAGAGCATTACTAAATTGGGATATTATGCCTTTACTACTGACGGAAGAAACCCATAATAGTAAAGTTTATTAGTCCTCCGTGGGTTATACAGAAGCTATATCTAACTTTTATATAGTAACTAAATCTTTAACCTCTTATTAAACTTGCTGCAAAGTGGGTAGTTACTGAATTAAACAATAAAAACAACAATATAACCTTTTACAAGATACTATTGAATAGATAAGAAATAAGGTGGCAAAGTGTGGATTTCCAGCCTTTTTACCACCATTCTGTTGCTGCAGGAACTATAGCTTATTTTTAGTCTGTGTTAAAATACAAATGGAAACCAGAACAATAAGCATTTTCTGTAAAAATGCAATGTGAATGCTGAGCACTGAATGACTTTGCAGAAATTTGTTGAATAAGTTGAAACTGCATTTTCAAAGTCAAGAAGAAGTCAAAAAAGCAAAACAGAAGCTAAAATCTAAAACTAACAAACTAAATATAAACTAAAGAGCTAAAAATAAAGCAACTATGCTGAAGCAGATTTCAGAGCACATTGTTTTTCAAGGATTTCTAAAGATGTCAATGCAAAATAATAAATTAAGTTAAATATTTCAAAAAGTATTAAAGTTACAAAAACTAAAAGTTACAGCTGTAACATCCTGAATGAGCTGAACGTCCTGATCAGCCATTTAGGCTGAAATAGCTGGGAGTATGCTATGTACAGAATAAACTATAATCAGGAAACCAATGAAGAAATTAGCAGTATTTTGGGGCCAGAATGATGAAAAGTTTTCTAAAATGGACCAAAAATGCAATAATTTGTCTTAACAATCATTTAACAGATTCTGAAGTTAAACATCTAAGGAACCCTGAATTTGCTTTTAATTTTCCAAGACTCTAGCAGGTATATTAAAAAGGTTATAATAGTGTTAATAAAATAAATTCACTGTTTGATTAGATGAACTTTGGGGGAATAACATGTGGTTCTAGTCTGACTTCCTTTCACAGAGCTTCTCTGTGTCTTCCTCTCACACACCTACAAGCTGCAGTCCTCATCATCGCTGCAGTGCCTTAAAAGGTAAAATCTACTGTGTGATGTTCCCTCCACTCAGCCCAGAAGATCTCTGGTTCCCAGCAACTCATTTCATGTGAAAATGAAGCTTCCTTTTCACTCATCCTTCACCGCTGGAGGACCTGAAAATGTCTCTGCCAATCCAAAAACTACATCTGCTGGTCAGTGCAACAGATTTATTTCACGGACCAAACATAATCACCGAATCTACAAAGACAAAAAAACAGCAGGAGTCTGCACATAAACAAAAATGCAATCATAAAACCATGAGCTCTGCAGCTCTCATTGCGGTAATTGGAAAGCATCTCTTGTTGTGAGGACAGAGCTTCAACTCATTTTATGTGACTTAAGTTGAATGTGAATTTATTATTTTCTCACTCTTGATTCATGACCTACTTTTTTTCCTCTCTCTCTTTTTTTCTTTCACACACACACAAATCTGCTATTACAGCAAGGCGCGGCATTTCTCTGTGTGTGTGCGTCACCTGTAGACTGAGGCTTTCCCATTTGTGCAAAGAGAGAACAAGTACATGCATGCCGCCCCCGTTTCTCTGTGCTCCCAGAGAAGTAGCTCTGTAGCTGCTGCAAGGTCTCTCCTGGGACCCTCTTACACAGACACACACATGCACACACAAGAAACACACATACACACACAAAATTTGGAAAAAAAAGGGCAAAATATTACCATCAAAGCTTTCTTGCTTGGCTGTCACACACATTTTTGTTCAGTTACTAACAATCATTATGATGAATTTGGGGCTTCTCTATGTGACAAAGAAAAGAAAGGTGTGTGTGTGTGTGTGGGGGGGGGGTATCACCTGCCACTTTTCATTAAATTAAGACGATCTTATGTTGAGTAAGGACTAATTTATAGTCGTTTTGGTCAAACATGAAAGATATTATAATCTCATGCAATAAGGCAATATTTCAAATCTGTTCATGCTTGGATGATGTGTTACTTATGAATGACCCTCAGCTACTACCACACATTTTTATGTTTTCTAAGAACAGTTAGTTGTGGTGGCCATCCTGAATTGGGTTGACTCCGAAATTTATTCAGCTGTAGATGTCAATTCAGTAATTAGTTTCTAAAAGTTTCAATAAAAAAGACAAAGATACTTTGCTAACGATACAAACAAATGAACAGACACAGACAGAAGCAAAAACATTACCCCCCCCTGCCTTTGCCTGAGGCAGTGGGTGATAAAAAGTAGAGGAGAAGGGAAAAAATTAGAAAAATAAATGTTATTTTAAGTCAGAATCAAGAAGAGGTGCATGAAACTGCACTAATAACTCTCTAATTAAGGGCAGATGTGTCACTGGAGAAGAAAAGCAGGTAAAATACTCTTGTCACTGATTCAACGGGAAATTATTTCAAGAGGGCAATCAATGCACACTGAGGTTAATGAGAGCAATTTGCGGATGTGACGACATGTAACCACAGTTCAGCTTAATCTATTGCTCACCACTTTAGATTGTCGAAGACAAATAGACTGTATGTGAATATGTACTGGACTGATATTAAACATTCTTTTCTGTGATTGACATTCAGTCCTGCACCGTCTCATTTCCTACCATTTCTGTCTGCTCCCTCCCTCCACCTCAGCCCTCATATCTCCCACCTTCCTCTCTCTTTAAGCAGTGGTCCGTGACATTATCCATCCGTGACATTATCCCCCCACCCACCCACCCAACCACCATCAGGAGAGCCATATTGGCCGCCTGTCTCCGCAGAGACTCCATTTCTTTCTTTTTCTGCCGAGTGTCTTCTCCAAATGGAGAAATGACAAGAACAAAATGTGTGGCGTCTGTTTGCACAAGGCAGGAAAAAAAAAGTACCGTTACGGCTGAGCAAACTGAAAAAGCACCTCAAAAGTAAAAAGCAATGACCCCTGCAAATTCACAAATTTGCCAGCAAACACTTTCAGTTTCTGTGCCGCTGTATTGTTTTGGCAGCCCCCACCAGAGGGAACAGTGATGCCTGCGTGGGGAGGTGGAAGTGGGCAGACATCGGCCCAGGGGTCGTTCCTCCTGACTCGACCCGGAGCAACCTTTGAGCTGGAATGTTTATGGACGTGTATAATATCCTCACCTGGTCATGGTGGTGAGAGAAAAAGACACAAACCACTTTTAGGTGTCCTGTTCAAACTGGAACACTTTTGAAACATGAGGCGAGGTGTGGGGGGATTATCTACAAGTTGTTTTTGATGCAGGTATGGTGCTGATTCCCACTGATCACTGGACTTATGCTCAGTATTTTGACAAAACAAGAAAAAGCATGACTGAGATAGGAACCAAAATCTTTTTTAACTATTATTTTGTGCTCCGAAAGGTGAAGGTGGACAATAATTTTGCCCACCTGCTCTGTTTGTGTAGATGTGTTCTGGTGTCTGTCTTTTACTAAAACGTTTTACGAACCACTGGAAAAGTTTTAATGAAACTCTAAAGAAGTAATCATTGGATGTACATCTACAACTAATTAACTTTTGGAGCCAACCCAATTCAAGATGGATGACACAGCCAACTAACCCTAGAAAACACAAAAATGGCTATGATTCAGTCAGTTGTACAGAAAGTGCGCTAACATTTGATGTGGTAGTAGCTGAGAGTCATTCACAACACATAATCTGAACATGAGATTTGACGATACTGCGTCAGATTGTGTGCAACGTTATTTTCAAGGTTTGACCAGAATGGCTAAAACTCTGTCATTTCTCAACATAATCTGATCTTAATTTAAAGTTCTGGCATGAACGGCAATGGGCGACGTGCAAACTGCATAGTTGGCTACAATTCTGCCCCCATACAAGTTACACAGAGACGATTACTTCCAGAACACCATGCAGCACAGATATATTTTACTGCAGTGTAGTTATCTGTAAAACAAGCATTATTTAATCATGAAGACAGAATGAAAAACACTGTACACTCCTCTAGAATATCAGAAGTCAGCCTCATCAGTAAGCACATTTTGAGCAGCTGTGAGGGTCGAGAATGCACTCATTTCAGCTCTCAGGACCACACTGCTGCAAACAGAGGAGGCAGGATCCTTGACGAGCATCCTCTTCTGTTTGCAGAAACTGTTCTTTGTTCCCCCTTGAGCTGTAATCCTCCTACCTTGGATAGGTGCTCTACACACCTAGAAAGGGCCCAGGAAGCATGAAAATGCAGCACAATCACCGAAAAAATGGGATGTTTGGTGTCTGGAAATCAGGATTTTGCACAATGTCTTGATTCTGTTTGTAGATTTCACACATGCACACAACGCCTGCATGGTGTCTGGTTTTTTTGTTTTAGGATTTTTTGAGACAAATGCTCAAAAATTAAGGGAAAGGCCCGACTTTAACAAAAAAACGGTTCTTCCTTATTATCACCCACTGCCAGTGGTGATAATGTTTTTGGTTGTGTCTGTATATGGGTGCATGATTGTTTATGTTTGTCTGAAGCTTTAGCAAAGCATCTTATGAACCACAAGATGGATTTTACTGAAACTCAGAAAGTAATTATTGGATTAACTGTCAGAGTCAACTCAATTTAAGATGGTTGCCACAGCTACACACCTTGGACAACACAAAAAAAGTCTATAACTCAACCAGTTTTACACATATTAAACCTACATTTGGTGTTTTAGTAGCTGAGCATCATCCCCGACACATAATCAGAGCATTGCACACTGCAATATTTTTGCTTTAAACTTAGGCGTTAACTCTGTGCATCGAACTGTGTTAGCAAAATATCTCAGAGACTGAGCATCATGTCATTTACATGGTTAACCAAAACCATGTAAATCTGTCCATTCTTATCATACTTTACTCTAAAACTCTGACAAAAAAAACAGTAAGTGATGCACATCCATTCTAAGAAGGTTAGGCCTTCTAATTAGATTAGTTTTAGCCTGTAATAAATCTTTCCATTGCTGCTTTTCTCTCAAATATTTAGTTAGGAAACAATTGACACAGATTGGTGTTAAATACCAGCACAGCCTCTTTTACATGAGACATGTAGATTTACATGCGTGTTCTCAAAAACACATTTTGATTTTCCAGAAATGTATGAGCATCAAGTAATTCCTGAAGACTGGGCTCAGAGATGATAACACGTGTGAGGTGAGTAGACATGTGTACCACCTGCACTGCAATATGTGCAAGGCTGACATCATGTTTGAAAACACATTCTGGGAAAACGCTCTGCCGCCTCTCTTTGGTCATTGGAAATGATCCAAGGTGAGCTCTGTTAATAAATTAAGCGAGTAAATTTACATTTTTTTTGTTTGCAGTCTTCACATTAAAGGTGTTAAAATAAATACTGAATTAATTAAATAAATCTAAAAAACCAGGAAGATAGCAAAGTGTGGAGACAACATAAGTTCAAGTTCAAGATGTGTGGACCACCAGTTTTCTTAGAAAATATTTATAAAGCTAAAATTGGATTCACTCTTCTCCATAAGATTTCAGAGAAATTCAAATATACTCAAAAGCCAGTAGGATTTGGCAGTTGGGGCTTAAGAAGAAGAGAAAAAACCTCTTCTCACACACAAGTAACTGTGATTGGCCGTGAGACCTGTCAGCAAAGATTTTCCAAACCTTTCTTCTCCTTCTTCTCTCCAAAGCCCACTGGTGGGCTGATATCAGAAATGCAAATGGGAAAGTTTCGTTCAAACCCAAGAAAATATTATTTGTACATTTAGAGTCCAAAGTTTGCAAAAAGATCTCAAATCTTTTCATGCCTGAATCAGTAACAGCTTCTTGTATTTTTGTGGTTTCTAGTCTAACCATCATACAGCTTAAAAAAAGAAAAGCAGATTCTGAATTTAATGCAAAAAAAGCAAGTTTTAGATGAACAGCCTTAGTGCTCAAACATTCAAAGCCCTTTGAAGGAACTCATGTCACCTGCTGAATTTCATGACAGAATTTTAGACTACGATCGTCTTCTCTTGAGAAATGATGGAGTTGTAGCCATTTTGCTTGAATCTTGGACACAATATCCAGCACAATCTTACATGATCTGTTTGAGTTTGGAGGATGTGCTGAGAACGACTGTCAGCGACGGCCACACAAAATTTCTACTCAGTATCTGCAGAAATCACTGAGGTAATTTGTATGTAGGCCAAGGTCGATTAGCTGTGGTGTCCTTCTTGAATTTGTCTGCCTTCAAAAATTAATCAGTTGTAAATGTACATCCAACAATTATATTCTGAGAATTTCATTAAAATCTGTTTAGTGGTTCACAAGATGTTTTCCTCACAAACAGACAAAGTTATTGGCAAAGTTTTAAACAAAGATCTCATGTTATCAGTTGGCACTTGGAGTAAAAGTCGGGGGTTATTCTCAGCTACAACTATACCAAATCTGAGCTCAGTATCTGCAAAATTCATTCAGTTATAATCATTTTTGTGTTTGCTTAGATTGCTTTGTTGTGGAAGCCATCTTGAATAAGTTGTAGATGTCACCCCAGTGATTACTGTCTGAAAATTTCATTAAAATGTGTCCAGTGGTCCATGAGGTATTTTGTTAATGGTACAAAAAACAAACAAACACACACACACAGATACACACAAAAAACATTATTGCTCCACCTTCAGAAGCGGGCGATAGTTAAAGTTTACTTCCCACTGAAGGCATCGCCTTGTAAATTAGGCATATATGGCCTCACTACATCAGTTTGACACAATTATTACAGAAAAATACATTATTTATCAAAAAGATAAAACAGAAAAAGTGTCATTAAATTGTGATGCCTGGTGAGCTGTCATCATTTCAGTGAAACTAAGAACCCCCAGGCAAGCCTTTCAGCGAAGCCACAAATTAAATTTAAAATGTGAAAAGATCATTTGGCTGTGGGTTTGTGGTCTCCGCACCACTGTGTACCTCACAGAGAACATGATTAGTTTTTCACCAGAACAAGCTGGCACACATTTCCAATATACAGCTGTTTACAAAGTTAAAAAAACAATATTATTATATTCACAAGTTTACTATCCATCAGACTGTGTGCAGTCAAATCAAACCAGATTTTTTTTTCCATTACATTCTTTTTGCTGAGCCAGAAAACTGAACTGGACATTACCACAAATAAAGACAAGTGACATTACCCATGATTCGCAACAACAGTCATTTTTCTCTCACCTGGTCATTAGGTGAATGAAGCACCAGCTATGATGGTTGTGATGACCTGTCTGTGTGTCTCTGCTGTGATGCAGTGTAGTTAAAACCAGCTGCCTCAGTTGACCAACACATTTTTCCCTGTCTGATTCATCACAATGAGACGAGGTCTTGGATTTCACTCAACACAAGCAGTTTTTTCCCCTTTAGCAGATGTCTACGGAGGCTGTGAGATCTGCTCCATCTGCTATATTAAATAGTATTGTGAATAATGTCTACGCATGAATCTAATTTATTCTAAAATATTTGATTCTATAAAATGCAATAAATCTAACGTGTTCATATCTGCAATCTGCATAATCTCATGCAATATTGCGAGATGTCACGCTTAGAGTATGTGTTGTGAATGCCTTTCGTCTATAACCACAACAAACTTTAGCTCAATATCTGTAAAATAAAGTGATTTTATTCTTTTTTAGTGTGTTTTCCAAGGTTATTTGCCCATGGCAGCCATCTTGAATTGGGTTGGCTTCAGAGTTTAGTTATAGATGTACATCTACAACTCATCATTAAACATAACATGTACATTTCATGAATATTTCCTGAAAGGATCATTAAAAGTTAGTTAAAATCTGTGCCATGGACTGAGAGATATTTTGCAAACAGGCATTCTGAGCAGGCTCCAAATAGTGAATGGCAAAATTGTAAACAATAATCCTGTGCAACCTGTTAGCACAGAGAGCATGAGCTGGGGATACTACCACATCAAATGTTACCTCAATGTCTGTAAAATTGACTCCGTTATAGTCTTTTTTTGTGGGTTCTTTTAAGGTCAGTTGGTTGCAGCAGCCATCTTAACTCCAAAAGTTAGACAGTTGTAGATGTAAGATGTAGAAAGTAATCCAATGGTTACTTTCTGAGAGTTTCAATAAAATCTGACCAGTGGTTCATGAGATTTGCTGTCAGACACACAAACACATGCACACACATTAACACACACAGACACGGGCAAAAACATTACCGCTCCACCTTAGGTGGATAATAATTAGGGAGGTGCGTAATAATTGATAAAAGATTAAAGATACTGAAGTACACTTTATTGTCATGTGTCAAATATCACAGAAAAAGTCTGTTTTAAGATTGAAACATCGTCCATAAATCCAGGGGAATAAAATGCTGAAGCTGCCAAGTTCTTCACAGAAAAAGTTAGAAAATAGCCAACTTTAAGTAGGTCATCTCAAAACGTGAAGTAATGAATTTATAAAAAGCCATGCAGTGAGACTGTGTGGACGATGGTACCACAGGCATATTGATCATCTTTGTGTCGCTTTAAATTTAACTTTCAGTGTTCCCAAAGTGAAGGCAGCCTAACGTGTTTTCATGTGTTTCAGACTCCTCAGGCAGTGCTAAAATTATGTTTTTTTTTAGTTTGGAACACAGGTTTTGGAGTCTTTATCAAAAAAAGCCCTTAAGCTGAGAAAAACATTCTTTGAGCATCCAGTAGAAACTTCTTTCATGTTCCTGGGTGTGAAAGAAGCCCTGAAATTTGTTTTTTAACCAGGTTATTATTCTCCCGACTGACATCATTACAGTCGTATCTATCAGTTATGATTACACAGTGGTGACCTCTTTCTGGCCTTCTCCTTGTCACATCTGTGATTCAGCATCGGTGCAACAGATGGAAGTGATGTAGAATGACTGTTATCTGCCTGGACAACTCACACATTAAGGGCAAAAAGGCCACTGGGATCTACAGAAGCAGCTGCACAACAAACCCTAAAGGAAGGGCTGCAACAGATCTAAGTACAAGGGCTGATCACTTTGTACTGTTTTAAAATTAAATGTAAAGCGCTGAAAGGAAAAAATGTCCTGATGCAACTTATTAGTTCAGTATTCGAAATACATGCAAACTTAGTCAGATTTCAGTCACAATATTTGATATTCAAATAAATAGTTTTTCTGAACAACTGTCCAACCCAAAGATCGTTGAATGACAAACATTGTGTAACACCAACTGATTTTCATTGTTCTTTCTTGTGTTGCTAAAGAGTTGTCTAAATCACAATGACTCATCAGTTGCCGGTAATAATCTGCTTAAGAATTTCAAAGAACTAGAATCCCAAATCCAAAAATGTTGGGATGTGTAAATTTAAATAAAAACAGAATGCAATAATTTGCTAATATCATAAACCCATACCTCATGCACAGTGAAACATGGTAAACATATCAAATGTTGAAATGAAGAATTTGTACCATTATGAGGGGAAGAAAACAAATTAGGTTAAATGGTAACAACTCAGTAAGAGGACTGGGTATAAGAAGAAAATTTTAGAGAAAATGAATCTCTCAAAAGTAATGACGAAACAATTAAAAGCTTTTAAAATAATGTTGCTCAGCAGAAAACTGGAGCTACTTTGAATATCCCATCATCTAGAGTTCAAAATATCATCAAAAGATTTCAAGAAGCTGGGGAAATTGCTGTGTCCAAAGGATAAGACTGAAAGTTAATACAAGATGCCCGTCATCTTCCGGCCCTCAGGGGCCACTACATTAAAAACAGGTCCGATTCTGTTCTGTACATCACTGCATGGGCTCAGGAACACTTCCACAGATCATTTTCTAATCAAAAGCGACAAATCAAAATTTGAAATTCTTTTTTGGAACCAGGAACCACGCCCTTCGTACTAAAAAGCAGAGGGACCATCCCTATTAGTGCCCAATTCAAGAGCCTACCTCGTTGATGGTATGGGGATGCATTAGTGACTCTGGCATGAGCAGATTAAGGAAAGGCACCATCAATGCAGAAAAATATATAAAGGTTTTAGAACAATATATACTCTTATCCAGACAACATCTTTCACAACGAAGGCTTTGAATATTTCAGCAAGACAATACTAAACCACATATTACATCAGTTCAACCCAATGAGGCTGGAATTCTGGCCTGAAAGGAAGCAGGCGATATGCATTCTTTCAAGGACTGCTAGGCCTTTAATTTGGTACCTGTTTCCACCACACACGAGTACAACCCCAGCCTTGCAGCATTACATAAAAGTTGCACAACTGATGTTGATGTTAGTGAGTGAGTGAGTGGATGAATGAGCAAGTAGAAGCATCGGAGTCAAACAAACGGGGAATGAGAGAGCAGACGGAAAGAAGTGAGCGAGACGGCTAATGGGAAGCAGCAGCACATCCGCCTGCTGCTTCGAGCTCAGCCCATTGAAAAAGATGCATGGTTCTTACAGAGCAGAGCTGCAGGATGCCCGCCTTGTTAGGCAGACAGGCAGCAGGCTGCATCCCAGCAGCCCCTGTTGCATATTCATCTAGTCTGATTATTGAAGCTAAAAATCTGTGAATGCTGCGTTTCTGTATATGTTTGCAGCACTCCGTACTCCTCCTCTGAGACGCAGGGATGTGCATCTGGATTATTCAGTGAGCCGGAGGGGAAGCTAAACTCACGTTCGACACTCACAGCTAATCACAAAATCAATGTTTTTTTTCTTTTCTTTCCACATTCGCTTGAAGAGCCTTCTGCAATTCAAATTAAGATTATTTATAATTCTAATACCGTTACAGCTTGGAGTGTTTTCCACTTGAAGAAAACCTGAACTCTTGTAAAATTAGGTTTTACTCTGCTCCCAGTTATCATCCAGCACTGAAGTTTCATTCACCATAATATTCTTTGATTAGTTATAATCATGGTTTATTATGTGGTTAAAACATTATAACATGCAAGACATTTATGTTGTAGTAAGTAAGTCCCATTCAAGATGGCTGCCACAACAAAATGATCTTAACAAACACAAAAAAAGGCATTACTTAGTCAATTTAATAGATACTGAGCTAAAATTTGGTATGGTAGTAGATGGGAGTCATTCAAAGCACATATGTGTCAGCAGGTCATAAGAAATTACTCACAATATTGTATAAGATTGCACATAATGTTATTTTCAAGGTTTAACCAATATGGCTACATTTAAGATTATCTTAGTCAGAAACTCTGACATGAAAGGAATACTAGGACTTTAACTTATTACAAGCCTTTAAATTATCACATCATAAAAACTACCTGCAGACAATTTAGACTTTTCAGACTCATTCAATTATTAGATGTGGCAGAATCAAACATCCCTTTAACATGTCAAAATATTGTTTTCAGTATTTTGAGTGATTCTGTGGGAATTATGCTTGATAAGAAGTTTAAACCCACACTGCTACATTTATGTTGTTGTTCCTAACTACCAAATGAGAACATTTAGTCACAGATGAGTGAGCCAGAATAATAAATCTATTTTAAAACAGTAAGTGTGCAGCATCTTTGTATTTGGGGCCCTGCAACATTTTCAGTCAAACAGCTAACATTGTTTTTAATTTTTCCTCTCAGTGCCTACAAACAGCTTAAGAGAAACTCTAATGGTAAAACCCCAAGCATCAAATCCAATTAGTAAAATAAATGCTCACAATTCTTTAAAGGAATGAATATTCTCTGCTGCATTTCATGCCAGCGTTGTGGACTAAGATCATCTTATGGTAAGAAATGACAAAGTTGAAGCTGTTTTGGTCAAAGCTTGAAAATAATATTATGTGCAGTCCTATAGAATATTGCAAGATGTCAGGCTCAGAGTGCTGAGGCTGACTCTCAGCGACTAACATCAAAATTTATCTCAATATCTTTAAAATTTCATGAATTACAACCATTTTTGGTTTTTCCAGTTGGCTGTGGCAACCATCTTGACTCTAAAAGTTAATCAGTTGTAGATGCACCTACATCCAATGACTACTTTCTAAGAATTTCATTAAAATCTGTCTACTGGTTCATGAGATATTTTGCTCTGGGCACAGACAAACAAACACACATACGCAGACACTTCTGCAGTGGGTGATAATGAAATTCTGATGTTAGGGAGAACGAAGTCCAGCCAGACAACAAACTTTTCTCACTTCACCTCTTTGCAGCACCAGCAGTAGCAGCTGACGTACCTACATAGAGCTCTGTTATTTTAAGTCTCGTCCCAGCTGTTTCCATCGGGACATCTAATTAGTGTCAAAAAGCAGTTTTCTCCCAGATGTGCCCAAAGTTTGCACTGCATTACTTGTAACCTGTCACATTCTGCCTACTTCCTGTGAGTCTGTTGTTTGAGTCTGTAAAAACATGTTGCACAAGTGACCCTGTGACACAAACAAAGAGTCTTCTGGGCGTCTACCCAACTCCTTCTTTGTCTCCGTGCTTCCTCCGAGCATCGACAGGTGAGCTCATGTTCTTTGAGTTCATGCCAAGGCTAGTTTTGAACATAACACGAGCGTGTTGCGGTGTAATTCAGGAGCAGATTTAAAAGCCTGCGTTCGTCTCTTCTAACCGTGCTCAGCTCACGCTGGCACATCAACAACCTTTTGGGAGCTTGCCGGGCCTCAGAGCAGAACCTGAGCAATGCAAAAGTGTCCGAGGGGCTCCTGATGGATGTTCTGTTTGAGTCTGGCAGACCTCATCCTGCGTCTCTGTCGGTCTGCTGGTCTTCAGGCTACACAATCATCAGCACAGTCCAAAGCAGACACAATTTAAAGCATTTCAATAAAGAACTCATATTGTGCTTCATACTAGAGTTTTAAGCTGAGATCATCTGTGTTAAAAAAGAACAGAGTTGTAGTTGTTTTGGTCAAACTTAAAAAATAACATTTTGCACAATTTCATGCAATTTCACAGGATACCATGCTTACAGTATGTATTATGAAAGACTCTCAGCTACTACCACATCAAAAGCTCAATATTTGTGTTTTCTAAGATTGCTTTGCTGTGACAGCCATCTTGAAGGCAGTTGACACCAAAAGGTAATCAATTGTAGATGTCCACCCAGTAATTACTTTCTAAAAATTTCAATAAAATCTGTACAGTGGATCTTGAAACAAATGAACACATTGACACAGGCAAAAGCATTATTACTCCATCTTTGCATTCAGCAGCTGGCAGTGATAAAAATCCTTAAGGAATTTCTGGAACAGCTTCTCTTATCACCAAAAACTTTTTTACTTGAAAGGGCAAACAGTTCCGACAAAACACTTGGTGCACGCAGAAAAAAAATGAAACGAGGGATATATGAAGGAAGGGAGCCACAGAAAGAAAGAGAAACCAAAAGATGTTACAGAAGGACATAGAATGAGTGACAAAACCTTATTGGATTTATTTGTCTTCCTCGGCTTCTCAGATGAATCTCATTTATTGTGGCTGACAGCGATGGAAGTGCACATCAAAGAGGACCACAGTAGAGACAAATGCCTGTTTCTCCATAATGAACAAGCTGCAGGTCTTCTTATAAAGAAGGGACCAGAAAGTTTACAAAATACTTAAGGACATCTAACATTAAAGTTAACTACAATCTATGAGGAATAAAGTCATTACATTTTTACAAACTACCGTTAAATTACTTTATAATGGCTTTGCAAAATGCATTGTTTTTTTTACTTGAGAATAAATTATCTATGTCTAATCTGCAAGGCTTTCCATTTCTGAGGAATGGTCAAATTATAGGAATCAAAACAGATAAAAAGGTTACATTGGTGACAAATTGTCCACATGGAAATATTTCATTCCCAATAAAAACTTTCTTTGTCATTTCTAACAGTACCCTTGTAAACAAGGCACTGTTTCTAGAAATGGTTTTTATCCACATGGAAATGAGGAAAACTTGGGGTCATAGGTTAGATTAGAAGTGGGTCTATGACATCATAGTTTTCAAAAGGCTGTGTTTAGGCTATTTACACACAAAACAAAATGGCAAGGGTGGCATTTCAAAGATTTTGGACTCTGGAATCCATTTTAGAAAAATACTTTTAAAATAATGTTTTTGTGAGAACTCAAGGCTGAAGCAATAATAAAAAAAGACTGTTACATATTCACAAAAACCGTTGCCGGGTAGACAGAGACCGTTTTTTTCTCAATACTGTTTGTTAGAAGTTTCACAAAAAATAGGATCATATTTCAAAGTTAAAAATAATGAAAAGGCAAATTGAATTCAGAGTAGATGAT
The DNA here is from genome assembly GCF_001649575.2 of Kryptolebias marmoratus. Taxonomy (NCBI): domain Eukaryota; kingdom Metazoa; phylum Chordata; class Actinopteri; order Cyprinodontiformes; family Rivulidae; genus Kryptolebias; species Kryptolebias marmoratus. The sequence continues at coordinate 5,476,299 of NC_051433.1, forward strand.
GAAAAATAAACATTTGAAGAGGTTTTTTTTTTCTTCCATTGGACATGGCTGATTCAGTGCAAAGGTCCTCTGAGCTGCTTGTTTTCTACTTGACAGGTAATTTAGCTTACCAATACAGATGCAATTTGCTGCTTTAGTGGGTGGATGGACCTTAAGATGGTTGCTAAGTACAGCTTAACTGCTTATAGTTAGTAACTGTTATTGTTCATCAAGTGCAACCTATTTTCTTGTATTGGACTGCACTTAAATGCAAGATGAGATTTGAAACATCCTTTTTTAAAAATCCTTGAAGTACTGGTGGGAGAAAAGGTGTTGAGTACCTTAGAGTGCCCAGAAGTTCAAGTGTTTCTAACGTCAGCTGTTTCACTAAAGTCTCTTAAAACGAGACCATGATCCCTAAACAGCTGCCAACGAACCAGCATTTATTTTCTGCCCTGCACGGTGGCGAGAGAAACAGGTTGTCCTTCAGGATTCAACATAAATCAACATTCGGCAGCAGAAACAAGCAGCCAGTCTTTGGGTCTGCCAGCAAAAGCATAGACTTAATTAAGACCCATCTTACAAGGTGTGTGTGTGTGCGTGTGTATACTGGAAATCCTGTAATAAAAGCCTAATGCCAGCCACAAATTAGTCCAAAAGCAGCTAAAACGGATGCCTGAGAAGGCTCGGACTCGTACAGCCCCTCAGAGGGGAGACCACACCATTTCACAGCTAATATAAAGAGATGGGACATTAAGGAACATATTCTAAGGCTAAATCCCATTTCACTCTTTCCCTTATCACTTAGCTCTACCCCATTCGATTTGGGGGTGTATGCCAAGGATTAGGGATGTCCCAGTTCTTTTTCAGATGCGAAGGGAGGGTGAAGGACATGATTTAAATTACGGGGAGGGAAAGGGAGGATTTGGCCCTCCAGTCAAGACTTGGACCCTTCCAAAGGAGGTAAAAACAACAAGATGGGTGGTAGTGGTGTGTGTGCGTGTGGTGTGGAGGCAAGAGGGGGCTTCTATAATTCATTATATTCATAATAACACATTCTAAACTTGATTTCTTATATTTAAATATTAAAGAAACTCATATTATGACTTCAGAACCCCCTAAAAAGGATTGTACCAATTTGTAAAGCTGCTGTTACATGAATTGATAAACTGAAGGTCATTTATTGTAATCTATATCTATAATTCAAATGGCGTACATTATGTTAAAACAAGGAAAATACTGGAATAATTGTAAGACTTCTACTAGAAGCAGATGTTTGCATTGGATAGGATTGTAAAAATGGGACTGGTAAAAACATGAAGCATCTGTTTACGGTAAAGGAATTGATTGCAACTGATGGCCTATCATCTTCTTGATGAGGCGTCCCAGGTTTCAGCAGAATATTTGCATCACTACCCTTCATGCTTTTAGACTGAGGGTCAAGGGGACACTCAAAATCTATGGATGGAGGTAGGTAACTAGAAAATAGGATTCAGACAAAAATACCACAAACCCAAAGCTGACATAAAGTATGAAATGAAACTAAAAAAAACAAACAAACAAACAATATTTTTGGTCAAATTTGGTCTAAAAAAGCTCCTTGTTAGCACCTACAAACCATTATGTTTCTCATTCACCCAGTGCACTGCGAGTCAAACCCTGACCTTCCAGTCGCAGAGCAATCACTCTGTCCAATGAGCCACAACCACCCCAATAAGATGATATGACTAATAGGTTATGTGACCAAATTGTCCCCAAGCTGTATAGTTTTTAGCATTTCTGCACAGGGACAGAAGCTGAAACACACTGAACTACAGTTAGAGACTGGTAACGTTAATGGCTTTCCACCAAAAGGATCTACGTTTGACATGAACATATTAATCCTATTAATGGGTGGAACGAGGAACAACAACCAGGCAGACAGATGAGTGTTCGCTGGCTTTCCGTTGATGACAGAAAGAAATCTCTGCTCCAAAGGCTGAATCACACAAGTGGAATTTACACACCTCAACATTACCAGGAGCTCATGAACTGATATCAACCTGGAGTGACAGAGAATGTAATATCACCAGGCAAAATTAGTGATCTTCAACCTCCAGTAACCATGGAAACACCAGGTCAACTTTTGCTTTCGCCAACACCTGAGAACCAGTCCAGCAAATAAATAAGCTGATGTCAATTTCGATTATATTGTTTCGGGGGAACCTGAACAAATAACACGAGCGGAACAAGCATAAACAAGTCAGTGCCCGAGCTGAAGAATGCAGCCCTGCAACAATTATTCAAGAATATCACTGTTTAGAAATAGAGCACATAAACGACTTTAAACCACCTGAAGACACCTGACAAACAAGACACATTACAAAAACAAAATATATGGCTTGACCTAAAATTTCCCTCGTTAACAGATGAAAAAAAAAACTAAATACAATTCTTGAAAAAGCTCTTTTTTCCCCAAGAAATCTTTGCTGTAAAAATCCCAAACTGTGCTTAAAACTAAAAAGTCAAGAAAAGAAAAAAGAAGAAAAAAAAAATGATGGTCTGGGAAGATTACAGTCCTCATAAATGTCAAGAACACATCAAGTGTCCAAATCAGGGCACCAAGCAGCACATCAGAGTCCTCACCCTAAAATACAGCCAAGCTGCATCAAAAACCTTCTCACAGCTTGTAACCTTATTCACTCAAATGTTGTTATGCTGTTCAGATAAAGTTTGTTTCATCTGTCAACTGTTCATGCTAACTCTGAATCTATAACCGCTGTTACTTACTGATTCATAGGAAGTGCCTGAGCTTTTATTTTCCCTCGTTGTGTGTCATGCACAGCTGCAGTGTTGCAGTTTAAAGTGTGGTTTTAGAAAGTTTTAACCATTTTTGTTGTGTTTGAACTTGGATCATTAAGCTGAAGGAGGACTGAACACCAAAATTATGATTATTATAAACAAAAAAAGCAACATTTTTAATAACAGCATGCCTTTTGTTGTGGTTTCAGATTGCAAAGGATTTAAAGCTTTTGTTTTATAATTACACATAAATCTCTTACATATGTTATCATTTTGAACAAAAACGATGTGTGTGCATTAGAAAATACGGCTGAGACACCACTGCTGAAGATAAAAAGCCAAAACTTTCACTTTTAAGGAATTATCTGTTTGCAGGGCTAGTGTGTGTAAATCTAACCATTGTTGTTTTGATGTGGTCATTCAGCAAAAATACTGAAAAACAATCATTTTACTCTGCATTTTGAGTTTCTGTGCTTATCATATGAATATAAAAAAAGGCTGAGAGCAGAAAACGAGTTAAAGAGGGGATTTTGTTGGATGTTGTACAGTTGGGAGAGCATCTGCAGCGTGTGTGACAATGTAAGAAACCAAAGACATGCATGAAGGTGAAGTTGGAAGCAAACATACATATATATATATATATATATATATATATATATATATATATATATATATATATATATATATATATATATATATATAGTGTACTTCATAATGATTAATTATATTTATTTTTTAACCCTATTGTCTCAGTAATGACATCATTTCCTAGGGTCCTAACATACTGTTTCCATGTGGACACAAGCCTGAAACACTAAAAAACTTTTGTATAACCATAAAATGCTGTTCCTCTGGGTTAGGGCCCAGAAATTTCTCCAGTGCCAGCTCCATCCATAGACTTGTCCGCAGTTATACAGCCTCATGCTTGCTTCCTTGTAGAGAGCAGGAGATGCAGCACTAAGGCCGAGAAAACAGAACGATACAACCCGACCTGAACCCTCCAGAGGAAATCACAGAGACGGTGATCAGCATTTAACTTGATCCAGAGCAACACAGCTCACTGTTTGCACACTTCACTGTAGAAGCTTCTTCATTCCTCACAGGTTCCACTGTGATCTTGTTTTTGTGTGACTCTTTCTGTGCCAACAGAATCGTACAATAAATCTTAAACATACAGCCACAGGGTCTTAAAAATTGTTGGAACATGTCATTTGTAAAATAATATACTATTTTCCTAAATATCTGGCATCAGTGTCAAAACATCCATGGCTTCGCCATCAGCTAAATACTGTGTAGGGTTTGATAATTATATCCTATTACTGTGGGAATCTGAACAATCAGACAGCAGAAAGCAGCACTGGGACCTGTTTTCTTTTAAAATAAGAACAAGATAGCATTACTGCCTTTGTGAAAGTGGTAAAATTTCGATGAACAGATATCTAATCAAATTATAATGTATGTTACACACCTCTGTAGCCGTACAGTACACAGATTCTGTATAACAGTACCCTTCCAGATTATTTTATTCAAAGATTTTACCATTCTGTCGACACTGTAGAAAACATTTGGGAGGGTAACAAATGATAACAGACTAAATTAAGTTTTTTATATAAAAATTGTATTATTTGCATTTTGTTTTGACACTTGCAACATAAAAATAACCTCAACATATTTACTAAAAAGGACTAAAAAATAAATAAAGTCCCATTTCTAAACGTATAAATTATAATAAAGTATTTTTGAAAAGAACTGGCAGATAGTATCGCAGCCTTCTGAGAGATTTGTGGAGCTTGTTTTCGAAAAGTTTATCTAAATATCTCTGTATAACTTGGTTAAATGAACTTAATTATATAATGCAAAATGATATAAGATGGTGTCCTACATATTTAAATTCAGGCACAATGTACTCAAAATTTATTAAAATCCACAAAGCAATATTATTTCACAACCTTCAACCACTTTTTCAATATTTTATAAATAAATTACTAAAAAAAATAGTTTTAATTTCACTAAAAACATTTATTTTACAGTGCACATGAGACATTGTGCCAGGATTGTGTTTTAAAGTTTCTGTATACTTCTCATCTAAAATATTTAATATTATTTTAATAATTGAAAAACACTTCATTTTGTAATAAACATTCTAAACTCATATGTGACTTCATAATGTTACTTCAGACTGCCTACAGTCATATGTTAGCTGAAGTATTATGGTGCATATTTCATTGAATTTATTATAATTTACCCAACAGTCTCAGGCTTCACCCTATTGTCAGCAAACTGTATTTATGGGCCAAAATCTCAGCGGTTGTTAACAGTTACAAATGTATAAATATATCTCAACAATTTCCTCTCACATATAGTTGCACTTTCTGATTTTTTTTTCTTTAATAAATGCTATCAGGTTAAATTAAAAATGCTTATGTAAGTGTGATAAGGCTGCAGTTACCATGGTAACAACACACTTCTTCAGATGTGGAACGGAAGGAAGAGACACATCCCACTGTGTGATTGTAACCTCTTATGGTAAACGCTGTGCATCTGATTTAGGGTTTAATAATAATCAAATGTTGATTATGGTGAGTGGAAAATGTGAGACACACACACAGACCAAAAAGCCTACAATAACAGATAAACTGTGCTTAAAATGTTCATTTAAATCACGTTTAAGTGAAGAAGCAGCTTGTTGGCTCTCATCTGTTAAATCCAGCCTGTTTTCAATAAGTTAACACAAAGTGTTACAATTACTTTAATGAGTGACATGATATATATTTACATATTTAAGTTAAATTAAATTATATTTGATAGTGTTATGTTTTTTCATGCAACTTAAAGAAGTAAAATCTGATTAAGCAGAAAACTTAATGTTTATTTGCAGTTTGAGCACTAGACTGGAGCAAAAACTGAAGATTTGAGCTCCTGAGCCGAGTGCTCTCCATCTATGCTTTTCTTCTTCTCATGAATATGACCATGCAGGCTTTCTCTGTCCAATGTATGGTCCTCAAAGTATGTGTTGGGGATGATGCTCAGCTACTACCACACCAAATCTTAGCTCTATTTCTAGAAAATAAACTGAGTTTTAGATATATTCTGTTTTATAAGCTCAGTTAGCTGTGGCATCTACCTTGAACTGGGTTGAGTCCAAAAGTTAATCAGTTTTAGATGTCAACCAACTGATTATTTCCTGAAAGTTTCTTTAACATCTGTTCAGTGATTTATGAGATATTTTGCTGACGGTACAGACAAATGAACACAGACACAAGCAAAAATATCCGCCTTCGCTTTTGGCGACAGACGATGAAAAAATTAAGTGATAGTTTAAGGGAAGGAAGTTGAAAGTCGAAGAACATTTCTATGAACCTGACAATTATTTGCTATGAGATTTATAAAATATATTAAGATCCTAGTGCTTTGGCAAGAGCTGAAAGTTAAGGCTAAGAAAAAAAACATGCTACAGAAAAATCTTGTTTGTAATCTGATGCGGGTTGCCTTTTCATCTCAGCTATAATAGAGCAGAGTTTTCTGTCTGTCCATCCTTCCTGTCAGGCAGCTAGGAGTCTAATTAGGTAGATGACTCACTGGCAGAGTCCTTTGCGTACTATAATGAAGCCAAAAACCTGGAGCTCTTCAGCACTGGAGCAACACAGGCTGCAGGTTATTAACACCTCCTCATATAAGAGCTCAATCAATTAAAAACAAGATGGAAAAAAAAGAATACAGGCTTCAGGCCTAATTGAGCAGGTAGGTGATGACAAACAGACATTAAATGCCCTCGTATGATGAGCTGGAGGTGAAGAGGAGATTTCTTATGAAGTGTCGGCAGGCTCCTATCAGGGCTGATTAGATTGAAAGCCAAAGGCTGCACACTCAAAGCGCTGTTGACAACTACCCTAATAGCTTCAAATGATAGTCAGACCTGCTGACTGAAAGACTGATTAGTGAAGATGATGATGATGGTGGTGGTCAGCTTTCCCCGACATTGGTGGTAGAACAGGATGAAGAGGATCTTCATTAGAAATAAGAGGAGATCACACTGTATGTCAAAGTTGTTGGTTTGCAACAAGACATGGCGCTGAAAATTGAGTATCCTTTTTCCGAAGCACATTCATTAAAAAATGATGGGGAAAAAAAGCAAGATCACGTTTGCGGAGATGGCATCAACAGGAATGTACGTTTAAAAAAGAAATGAAGGAAAGAGAAGTAAACAAGAGTAAAGGAGATGTGTGCGAAGCCATTCCTGACCTTAGTAAAACAGATTCCCTGTAACTTTATGCTGCTGGGTGAAGTGCTGTCTGTGTCTCAGAGTTGTTTCTCCTCAGCGATGTCTCAGTGGTGAGGGTATTTGCCACTCAAGTCTGTCGTGCTTTATCTCTTGTACTTACACAGAAAAAAAAATCTCCAGCAAAACCACACAAGACAGCACAACCATCCCTCTGTAATTTGTATAGACATAATGCATGTCTACAGCGATTTCAACACGAATGCACACTAAGTGCTGTCAGTTGAAGTCACAACCCCTCATGATGTTATCATACAGTGTGTCTAGTATGTTTTCTAAAGATTTGTTGCAAGGCCTTGGAAAACCATTAAATGTCACACAAGAGCAGGAGGATCTTAGTTCATTTTCAAAACACAAGTGCAAGCCCATTTTAAAAATGGCTACGAAAGATAAAAAATAAATAAAACCTCATAAACACAGATTACACACAGAGAAACAGCAACTGCTCTGAGCAGTACGTATATTACCACACTGCTGTATATTCACTCAGAAAACTGTTGTTTCTAGTAGCAATACATAATTCAGCCTGGTACATACTGGGTACTTACATAGCACATGTTAAGTACTTGGTAAGTACCAGGTATGTAGTATGTACTTACAGGCTAACAAGTCACTTCACATTACAGTCTGGTCCCCATATGTACTGGGTAAGTACCTGGTACAAATCTGGAAAGTATGAGATAAGTACAATGTACATACCCAGTACTATGTAAGTACCCAGTAACTAGTTCCCATTACATACCAGGTTAGTACCAGGTACCTAACCGATAAGTACCTGGTACGTACCAGGCTGTATTGCGATCTTGATTTCTTTCCTATTAAATCAGAACCTTCTCATCCCTCTCTGCTGTGCTTCAGCCTTGTGTGTGAAGACCTCCCCCCCAGAAGACGAGGCTGTCCACCCAAGACGGTAACCATGACAACTGCAGAAATGTAGTAGATGGTTTCCATTCGGTAGCAAAATCAAAAGCTTTTTATATTCTTTTTTTTTCCATTAAAGCCAGTAAACTGGGGTGTTTAGCGTCACCGCGGGTGCCAGTAAAAGCTTTGCTGGTCATTGTTGTAATTCAGTAAGGTCAGTTTTCTGACCGGAGACACCTGATGAGTTGTGTCATTTTGATTTGTGCCAGATCATATTTCCATTCACCGTTTCTAAAGGTGAAACCAAAACAGCAGTGAAAACCCACTTAGTGAGTGACACACCAATTCAAAACATTGACTGAATCTGACTGGTTGTTTTCACTTTGGCGTCTCAAAAATCATCACATTAGAAGCACAATAAAAGAAACCAGAGGAAACCTTATAAATATATATAAATATATTCTCTGCCTCGTTTAAGGGAAGAAAGATAATTTCAGCAAATATGATATAGTTATTTATATAGTTATTTATTTAAGTTACAAAGTATAGCTTTGAGATTTACCGTTTTTTGTGATTTTTCTAACTAAAATGTTTTACTGAAAAGAAAAAAACTTTTAAGTTTCTAACAAATATAGGCTGTTTTATTTTCATTTTTTCTAACAAATTGTTCCAGAAAAGATTTTTGTGTAATTGGCCTTTTAGCAGATTTGTTTTTTTCCACCTAAGTATATTTTGTGAAGCTTTCAGGCTAACATTTTGACAACCTTTCTGCTTTCCTCTGTGTTCTGACTACTGTAGTTTGACTGAAGAGGGGATTACTAATAGGTGAGAGCAAAACTCGCTGTGGCAACAGCAGACCTCGGCTGCACCTGCGTTACTCATGAGGAAATACTTCCTTCCCAAAAAGAGAAACAACATCCATTACAAGTCCTTACATTCACATCAGGGCAGATTCACACATCACACACGGAGGCTGCCAGGCTGACAAATAAATACCCAGCAGCCTCCATGGGAGGATTTCTGCCTATGACCAGTTCAACACGGACAAGGAGAATTTTCTCCAAACACACATAACCCAGTGTCTGCAGTTTACCTAATGAGATTAAGTCAGCTACTGGAACATCTACTCAAGAGTGGATGGGACCAATTAGTCTGCTAGCTTCCCCAAAGAGAATCAATTACCATTTCTCAGATGGTACTGTGTCAGACCTCAAGGTTATAACAAACACGCCTTAAAAAAAAAAAAAGGGAGAAAGCTTTTTGTGATGCAACTAGTTAACCCAAAATCATGCCACAGCAGTGCGGTTCAGAAAGAATGCTCATACTGCATATATAACAATGTAAAAAGTGACTCCACTTTTGAGCAGAATGCAGAGGAACAAACAGATAAAGACCCCATTTGGTCTGTAGGTGGGGAAGACAACACTCATCCTGGCCAGACAAAATAAAGCAAATATAGAAACACATTTTTTCTCCTTTCTCACAACTTTGGATGGAATCTAAGAAGCACAATGGTTTGTGTTATTTTAACTCCTGTTCTGTCTCCTTTGCAGCACAACTTTATATAATTTGAAGAACGTGAGGATTTTAGAAGCAGCCCAACAGACATTTTACTACAGATAATATGTTTTGATTTAATATGAATCAAATGGGCAGCTCCAATCATTTTCTGCAAGTATCACCCTCCACTGAAAGGCGAAGGCAGAGCGATAATGTTTTTGCATGCGGGTGTGTGTCTGTGTGTTTATGTGCCTGTTTGTTAGAAAGTGTCTCATGAACTAATGGACAGATTTTAATGAAGCTTTTAAAGAGTAGTCATTGGAGGTACATACAGCTGATGAATGTTTAGAATCAATCAATCCTATACATGGAAAACATCTAAATGTTTATAACTCAGTTAATTTTACAGATATTAAACTAACATTTGGTCTGATAGTAGCTGAGACTTATCCCTAATAGATAATCCAAACATAACAGCTCACACTTGATTGTTGTTTGAAAGTTTTGCCTTTCGTTATTTGCTAAATACCTCACAAATCTCTGGAAGAATTTGAATGAAACTTTTAGAAAGAAATAACTGAATGCACTTCTTCAACTGATTCAATTTTGGAGCCACAACAATTCAAGATAATCACCACAGCCGACATAAAACAGCTGTAACTCAGTCAGTTTTACAGATTTGGAGCTGGTAGTTGATGACAGTCATCCTTAATATATGTGCCAACACATCTCAAAAGACTTCACAATAATGTATGAGAAAACACAAAACATCATTTACAAGATTTGACCAAAACATGTACAACTCCATTCCTACTCTGCATAAGACGATTGCAGCAGGTATTGTCTTGTGTCAAGGAATACGAAGCCTTTAACTTAAAAAAAAAGTATTTAACTGTTCCAATTTGTGTTTGAAAAAGACTGAAACAGGAGGTTGTGTCTCAGCCTCCATTTAAGATATTCAGTTTATTTTTCTTCTTTCTTTTTTTTGTGAAAAACCAAGAAGATTTTGAAAGCCTCTGATGCTGAGTAACCAAACTGAATAAAATAATAAAAAACAGCTTGTTATAAAAAAAATCAATAAAAGATAAGGAAGCAGAATAAAAATAAAAAAAACAGAGACAAAAAAAAACATAAGAATGTGTGGGGGAAAAAAAGTCTTGAAAAATGAAAAGGGATAAAACATCCTTCAGTACCAAGAAATGACAAAAACAAAATGTTTCCAACTCCTTTAAGCACAACTCACTCATATATAGTCCCAGATCTGTCAAAATGAACTGTAGACCTGCGATCAATATCCTCAGGTCTAATACATGTTAGTTTGAATAAAGAGCTGTTTTTCAGAACATTTGAGGAGTCAATAATCCGTTCAACATATTGGTGTCATGCAGAGAATCAATCAAAGTGAACAAGCCAGGAGCGAATGTGTAGAGGAATATTTATTCTCCTAATTGATCGATCAGACTTTGTTGTTGTCAGACCACCTCTGGTGCAGCGAGCATGTTCAACCTCCAGCAGAGCTTCAAAATCATACCTGCACCTCCAGGGTGAGGCTCTACATGGATACTAAATATAAAAAACGACAGATGGAGAATGATACCTGTGTTTCCTAATAAACGTGATTTTTTAAAAATATATTCTTTTGATAACACTTTAATTTGGGGAACACAAACTAACCAAGAACTAGATGCTTTTTAACATGTAAATTAATAGCATTTTAACTCTTATTTAAACAATACTAAACATTTATTATGTGAATGCTGATTCAGCAATAATACTACTGTTTTCCTGTTTATTATTTATTTAACTACATTTGTATATTTTCTGCTTTTTTTTTGTAATTCCTAGGTTTAGCTCATTCAGGAGATGGGTGCTATGACTTGCTTTTTACCTTTAATGCTTTTCAAAATATATAACTTTATTTACAAAATACAATGACATTTATTCAATTCCTTCTAAAACATTGTTCTTATTGAAATTTGCTTTTGTATATTTGCTCTGTTTTAGCCTTCTTGAGTTTTTAGCTTTTTTTCTGATTCTTTAGCTTTTAGCTAACTGGTTATTTTGTACTGCTTTTAGCTAGCCTTTTGCTACCATTAGCTTATAGCAAGCCCTCTGATAATTTATCTTTCGTTCTGCTTCAACCCAATTTGGGCTTCTTTAGCACATTTCATTAATGACAACAAACTGCGAATAACTGAGCTTTAACAAAGCCTCAACTCAGATAGAGAAGCATGTTAGAAAGAGCTTATTTATTGTTCGGGCCTTAATAAGAACTTGTAGTTATTTTTGTTTCATAAATATGGACCATTTTTTATAGGTGTTATTAGAGGAAAAAAAATATTCATGTTGTACTCCTATTATATAAGGCTAATACTGAGAAGAGCTTATTAAGCTCATAGTTAGGAAGCAACAGCCTCTTTGTTTATGATTAACAGACAGAAATTAGTAGACAATGTCAAGAAAATTTTAATTAATGTTTTATTCATTCTAGATTTGGGTTAAAGTAATTAATAGCTGTTTAATATTGTTTAATTAAGAATTAATATCCCATGAATTAGCATGTTAATAGTGGTTAGTTTGTGTTTTCTAAACCAAAGTGTTACCATTTTTTATATTTCTTTACAGGCCTTTTATTTATGTGATTATATGACTGTGTTTGAAAGTGTTCGGATGCATCCAGAGAACGGTAAGTGATACGTTCTTCAACCAGCCTGACATCTTGGTGGGTGCCTATCTTTATTCCTCCACTGCCCTCCCACTGTTTACAGCCCCGGCTTTGCTGAATAGCTGATACAGGCTCTCAGCAGGGTTGTGTGGTTTCAGCTTTACCAGGCGTATCTCTGCCAGCACTTCTTTGACCACGGACATCACTCACCGCCTCAGTCTGAGAGCCAACCCGGCTGCTCTATTCTGAGCCCCGTGCACGGCCAGTCTGTCTGGGAGAGGCTGATAGCTCGACACAAAAACTGTCACTGCTGTGTGTCGTATCGCAGAGCAACCTGTTGGCTGCAGGAAAAAAAAGATCTGCAGCCACTAGTAGGAAGTGACACTGATTCTTACTCTAGAGCTTATGCATCTTATGAAAGTTAAAGTTAATGTTTTATTTAACTCCGTGTGATATTTGCACTTAAAATATGTTGTATACTGAGTCAAATGTTAATCAGATACTCTGTCCTGGCAGGAGCTCCCCGTTTTCCAAATGTCAGTTTTCTTTCCATTGTTTAATTGGAAAATGTAATTAATTTAAGATGAACTGATCTCTTTGTGTCTCACTGCTCTGTTACACCTTCAACAGGCTCTGTTTACATCCCCGAGCTACAGTTCAGATCTTATGGAACTGGTCTGGTGTCTAAAAATTCTGTCAGTGCTGTATCCATCCTGTAGGGAACATTGGGTATCTATGGCAACCATGCTAGGGACAAGAACACGGCGTTTTCTGCTTTATTTAAGGACACTTTTAAAGGGGGTGCGCTCTAAAACCAAACAGAAAATTCCACTTTTATTGTAAACTTGCTGTGATGAAATGTGCATGAGATAAAAGATTTCTCGATTTGTTTGTGATTTTATAAACCGGTTTAAAAAACTGGTCACTGTAACCGAGATAAGCAAATCTCTTCTTATAGATTTAAGACGTACCGTTAGTAGACAGATATTCTTGGATGTTATCACAGAATAAGCAGATTAGAGGCCCGAATATCCTTATGAGCTCCGGAAAAGGAACTCTACAAATTTGTAAGATTTTTTTTTTTTTTTTTAAGCAGAAGCCATCATCAGACGAATCACTGCAGCACCAACTCTGTACTGAGTATAATTTGTCACAGCTGCCTGTTTTTTAGATTAAAGGTAAAGAAAAGAGGCTTTGTGCTTACTCAAGTAAAGAAACTGTAAAGAAAGAAACTACTTAAATCAGTCAATGCACCAAAATATTGCATAGATGATGAAGTGAGCTCGGAACAGCTCATTGAAAAACAGAGGTTTTTGCATCATTGTGCATTCTGGTATTAAAGGGAAACGAAAGGTGACAATCTTCCCTCTTTCTTTACAATGAATGTCTGAAAGAAGACATTCATCACGACCCTGTGTTTGCTGCCTGTGCCAAGGGGAAGAAGGGTGAGCAGTGAAGTGACAAGTGTTTAGCTCTGAGAGAGTCTCTAAAGCTGGACAGAAACGCTCATAACTACAGGCCTCATTGACTACAAAAGTGCTGATGTGGAAATAATGAGAGAGGTGACATGGCTCAGAAAAATGAAGATCAAAGAGTTCTATTGATTTTTAAAAACAGGGCTTTATGAGCTTTCGTGTGCAGAAACGGACAAAGCATTTAGCACTTTTTTCTTCTGGATAAATGTTTTCTCACCAACATTTGCCAACTTACATTTTACTTCACATCTTGTTTAAAGTATTATGTAACGTGTGCAGAAGCTACCAGCTACTGTTATTTATTGTAAACTGTATGAACAAACTGTCCTGATTCATAACAAAGCAGAACATCTGAAAGTTTGGATTTAGGAACGAAACATAACTCACAGCGTTTATTTCAGTATTGATCGAGCACAGTCCCTGAAAGGATGATGCAAAAGTACAAAACCTCACATTTATCTTTTTACTGCATGTTTTTTATTACCCACTGCCAAAGGCAAAAGTGGAGCACTAACGTTTTTGCTCGTGTCTTGTTTGTCTGTACTGTTGGCAAAATATCTCAAAAACCAATAGACAAATATGAATGAAACATTCAGAGATTACTACCTGGATGTACATCAGGAGTTGATCCATTTCAAGATGGCTGCTACAGCAAATTTACTATTGGCAATACAAAAATGGCTATAACTTACTTGGAATTACAAATAATGAGGTAAAGTTGATGTGCTAGTAGCTAAGAATCAACCTCACACACGCTCTGAGTATTAACACATTTTGTAAGACGTGACTAAGGCAGATGGCTGCGGCCGCCATGTTAAATTAAAACTCTCTCATGAAAGGCGACAGGAGATATGAATTCCTTCAAGGAATGCTAGGCTTATAATTGTACACATTAGAAACTGAAATTAAAACTACTAAAGTCCTTATGGGGCAACGTGGTTATAAATAAAAGCCAAGGATTGCACATTAAAAAAAACAGCTAAATATTTATAATATTAGTAATAAAAATATGGACACAGCTTCCATTTCTGATTTTTGTTTACTACATCTGCTGTAATGTCTTGTAAAATGTTTGGAGTTTTAGAAAAGAATCATGCAGATTTTCAGTTTACTGCCAAAAATGATAAAAAAAAAAATAAAGAAATATAAATTTAAAAACACTTCAATTTTCAGAAACCTACAATTAGTAAAACTAGTTTATTCCCAAAGCACTACAGAATCCATACTGAAGGCTTGTTTAAATGAATCGACCATGAAGATAAATATCTGCAGTAAAGGACGCTAGAAGCAAAACAACCCTGCTGGGATTAAATCTGAAAAAAAAAGATCTCTAGTGCAGCACAAACAACAGGTACAGAATTAAAGTTTGGACAGAGTCTGCCTCTCTGACAGTCACTAGCTGGTCACTTGACAACCATCATAAATCCATCAAAATGATACTTTTAGCTCAAAGTAGGAATAAAACTGTGGGACAAAATGTCAACGCGCACAAGTTGTGACTGACAGTGGAGCCCACCCACACATCTATCAATTCAAAGGACATGGCACTGACTTATATTCATTTCCTGAAGGATTACGCTGAACAAACTTTACTGTCTGTGTCTAATTTTACTCTCACAAATTACCTAAATGTCATCATATCCTAATCTAAAGACAAGTCTTCAAATCATTTTTTTTTAATATTACAAAACACAAATGTGCATTACTCTGTTTCCAAGGGAAAATAAATTAGGCAGTTTAAAAATAAAATATAATACATATCACACCAGGAGCAAAAGAGAGAAATATTATATAAAATGTGGCTTCATGTTTATCATGTTGATTCTCTAAAAGCCATTTCCTCGTATTGTGTTTGACTGAATAATAACAAAAAGACTGTCTGACAAACTGCGATATAACATTTCACTGATGTGATGCTCTGGATGAAGAAAAAAAAGCAGCTCGACTATAAATTATTTTATTTTTTGGAGTGGAAGTTAAATCTCCTCTGACTGCTCCTGTTCTGTGATTAAAAACAGATAAATCAGCTAATGTAGGAGGGGCAAAGCCACGTGAAATCCTATATATATATATATATATATTTATTTATTTATTAGATACGGCTATGATGTAAACTAAATGAGTTTAAAATTTTAAGGTTTTATTTGTTTAGCAGTTCCATAGATTTTAAAGTTGGGAGTTTTAAAACAACTTATCAAAAAAATCCCATCTATCAGGGGAGCAGCATTTTGTGAGTTTGAATAATATTATTATTGTTCCCATCTTGAGTCCACACAGAAAAGAGTTTTAAGAGCCCCTAAAGGGTATTTGTTTTAAATGAGTTCCAGAGTGAATAAATCTTAAAACATCTCCTGTGTGGGCAGCCAAAACGCAAGCTTTTGAAAACGATGATGTCTTAGTTCAACATCTAACCTGACTTATGACCATAAAAAGTAACAAACACACCAATAATGACAGATTCCAGGCTTATGTTTGTTTTACAGATGCTAGTTTCTGAAATACCGAATTACTTTAATGAACAGATAGGACTGATGGACATAAATAGCCTTAAACAGAGCAGAGCAAAAAGCATTATTATTATTATTGTTATTACACTAAATAATTTAAGACCAAACAGGTTTTTATCACTTTATCGAACATTTTCTGTCAAAAAAAAAAACTGCAATATACATCAAGTATACATTTTAAAAAGTAGAAAATGAGAATAGTTTTGAAAGAAACAGCACTGGTGTAGAAAGAAATGGTTGGAACAATGTGAGGAAACTCTTTCATCCAGCCGTCCCTCCCTGGACATTGTGCCTGAAAAGCGTCCATTATGTCCGTGTATTTGGACTGACATGACTCAGTCAATGCTGTCCTGCATTTTATAGCTTCAAAGTTTAATGTGACACAAATCAGAAGTTCCAGTTTGCTGTCAGTCAACGGAAGAGATTCAGTTCTTTCTCTTGTTTTCACTATCTTTATTCATTTCATTTTTTTCTTGTGTTTGTAGTTTGTACCCTTTTTGTTTCCTGTTTCTGGTCTTTTTTCAAGACAGCAAAACACATTTTTTTTTCTTTGTTGATGAAAAACATTTATAGAAACAGTGCCATAATTACAAGGACATTTTTAGACATGAAAAAAAGAATATATATATATATATATATATATATATATATATATATTTTTTTTTTTTTTTTTTTTTTTGAAAAACAAAGTTTGGATTTCTTTTTTTGACAGGAAGTCTGTTAAAAATCTAAATTTTTTTAACTTTTTCTTTTAAAGTCTTAAAACTAGATTATAAAAAACAGTATTCATATTCTGCAACTACCTCATTTTCTCTCTTCGAAAATGAAAATCTCAGCATCGATGTCTGCACTGTGACTTTTTGGAGAAAAATCTGACAAGTGTTTTTGATACATGTAATTGTGCAATTTACATAATGGGGACTCTTTGCAAGGTAGTCCCCACAACATGTCCCCACATGATGTGTAAAACGAGTCTACACACACCGCTCCAGGGCTCCCACAGAGCCAGCAGAAACACCTCTGATCCCTCTCCCCCAGCACTGACTAATGAGCTCATGATGAGAGATTTAAGCAAATCTCAGCCCTGTTTTTTTTTTTTTACAGCATCCAAATCAGAGTAACCCCCCACTCCCCCTCCCAATGAGGGACTTTCACAGTATTAAAAACCTGAAGAAATAAGTGGGAGTGAAAAGACAAAAACAATCCTCTGGTGACTTTATAGAAGATATTATCTGGATAAGAGATTTTTCACAAGCCAGCAGGTTTAAATTCTCCATAAAATAACCATAAAGTGGTGGTTCTGCAGATTTGGGAGTGTAGAGGGTGGAAGTGCCATTGTTATTCCCAGTATATTTTTAATGAGTGCCCTACTGCCTGTGTAATCATCTGTTCAAGCTGCCCCCCAGCTTTTACAGAGTGCAATTTAAGACAATCAGTGTGTGAAGACGCTCAGTCACGTTCTTGCATGTTCTGCCATCTGAAAAACACACACTCTCACACACACACACTCACACACTGCACTCCATTCATTCGTCCTGCATCATTTTTCTTCACGCATCTTCCCTCGCGTTGCCCACAGCTCCTATGGCATCTTTATAATCTGATCCTCCATCACTCTGTGGTTTGTCGATACACGAGGGGGTGGCGCAGCTTGATTGATTGGAATTGCTCGACAATTTTGTATTTAAAAAACAGCTTCAATGATACAGACAAACAAGGCACATCCTTACAAAAGGGAACAGAAAAACACTACATGACAATTGCCCAATAAAAAAATGAGTTTGTGCTTCTGGGTTTTTTTTAAGAGTGCGAGAAAAGAAGAAAAAAAAACTAACTGATGAAAAAAGGGAAACTGTTTTCTTCTTTTGTTTAGTAAAAATAATTGGAGACGATTTTAATTTCAGTGTTAGGGGTCTTGTTTATCTTTGAAATTAGGAATGAACTTTTATCAACCATAATTTAGTCTGTTAATAAATACTCACATTCTGTCCAATTAACAAATCAAAGACAAAAAGAAAATAATTAATCAAGATTTTAAAATGTGCATATAGAGTGTTTTTAATGCTGTAGGTGCTTTTGCTAATTAGAGAGCTTTTTTTGTTTTTTTGATAAAATACATCAGTCAATAAATAGAACCAGTTTGCTGAATTTAATGAACATTCACCAGTTTTATGTCTGAATTATGGCTGTGTGTCCAAATTTAATCAATAACTCCGTTCATTGAGGAGGCTGCATGCAGTGCAAACATTCCTGCTCTCATTCTGTGTTTATGGTATTTATTTTAAAAATGATCATCTCAAAATGGCAATTAATCAGCCTAATGATTCAGTTTGGCACCTACCACTACCTATGATAACAGAGAAGCAAACTGACACATATACACATAATTAGGCATCCTGAGGCAGCGGCATATTCTCGTATTGACTGACTAATAAATTTAATCAGCTCATTGCTGGTGGACCAATTAAGGAACACAAGCTTAGATATGAAAAAATAAAATTAATGTCAAATGTTTGTGTTGCTTATCTTAGAATGTAGCGTTTTTTGGCTTTTTAGATTTCTTTAAAAGAACAGAGCTGGTGCCTTTGTACCAGTAAAATCAAAATAAATATTTATATTGAAATAAAGGCCTAACACTCCTTGAAGAAATGAATATCATCCACCATCTTTCATGCAAGAGTTTTAAACTAAGAACATTTGAGAAATTATAGGGTTTTTTTTTTGTAAACCTTGAAAATAACGTGCAAAATCTCATGCAATATGGTAATATCTCACATAGCTATTAGTGCTCAGAGTATAGGTTGTAAGCTACTACCACATCACATTTTAGCTCTATATCCGTAAAATTCACTGAGGTACAGCCATTTTTGAGTTTGCTCAGGCTGATAAGCTGTGGCAGCCATCTTAATTTGTGTTGACTCCAAAAGTTAATCAGCTGTCGGCGTACAGCCAATACAAGTTTCATTAAATTCCATCCAGAGGTTCATTATATATTTTGCTGACAGACAAAAAGGTTCAACTTCAACAGATAACATCAAAGTTTTAGGCAAAGACGTTTCACAACAAGTAGTGCGCAAAAATGTGTTGTGAATGAATGTCAGCTACGACGACACTGAGTGTCTGTAAAACCTCTGAGCTCAAACCAACTTTGTGTCTCCGGCTGTCAGTTGGCTGTGGCGACCATCTTAAATTCAGCTGAGTCCAAAAGTTCATCAGCTGTCGATGTCAAACCAATGATTACTTTCTGAAAGTTTCATTCAAATCCGTCCAGACACACAGACACAGGCAGAAGCATTATCGCTCCGTCTTCTCCTTCGGTGGCAGGTGATAATTAAAACCAAAAGAGTTCAAGATGCCAGAAACCATCTTAAGTTTAATCACAGGAAAAGTCTTTGACTGAATCTGGTTGAGATATTTCAGTGATCTTTCGCTATTCCCACTGACAGCTGGCGACAAGATGCAGCATGTTGCTTTGGTGAAGGGTGGAGACACCCTCCTCCTCCTCCTCGCATACAGAACGAACAGGTAAGCAGAGAGGAAAAAGGAAGTTTGGCAGGTTGGGTCGTGGCAGTCTTTTCAGGCATTCATTATTTAGTCTGTCTAAAAATACATCAGAGACCGCCTTCCTTCCTGCACACGCTGAATCTGAATTTCACAGCATCCAACTCGGAGCAGCTCGCTCTGATCTGAGGAGCTGCTTCATCTACTGTACATCAAGGCATACGTGCACATAAACATGCGCCAAAAGAGTCACAGATGCACAAACACATGCGGGTGCTTTAATTCAAAAAACAGAAAGAAACAAAAAGAAACGGATGAAAAAGTCTCTTGTAATATGTTGCAGGCATGACTTTGGGGGGTGAGGG